>NW_024068271.1:0-177658 GCF_009389715.1 Phoenix dactylifera
TTCGTGAATGAGTTGCTGGCGGTATGCCAGTTGGTTCCGGCGCAACTCACTCCGAACGCCTGGAGGACAGTGATGGGCTTCCTGTCACTGTGTTTACTGCAGGGGATTCCTACCTCTGTCAACGTCTTCCGGCGACTTTTTCATTTTTAAGTCGAATCCGGGATACGGGGAGTGGCTTTACATCGCCCTTCGGGCGGGTCGGCCACTCTTTCATGGTGCCCCCTCGTCCATTCATGGCTGGAAGGAGAAATTCTTCTTCCTGGGCTCTGAACGGTCCTGGGGGTTTGACCCCAGGTGGAGGCCGGCCCAGCTTAGTCTATCAACAGGCCCCCCCAGCTTTCTCAACGTGAGCAGGGATCCTCGACACCATCCGCGGGCCTCGGGGACGGGATCTTGCTGAACGGCCTCATTAGCGAGGACGCTCTGGTGAACGTGGGCCTGAGCTCGGCACGTCCTCAGGGTAAGGATAGTTATAACAGTTTTTTATTTCCTTATTGTTCTAATGTTCTAATTTTGCTCGCCTTTGCAGACATTGCAAAGATGGTGACCAAGAGCGAGGTCCTCTACGCCCGCTACCAGAAGAGGGCAGCCGAGCTCTCGGGCGAGCCCGCCGAGCCTAGGAAGAAGCAAAAGGTCTCGGCGACCTCGACTCCCTCGGCAGCAGTGGTGGCCGAGGCAGGTCCTTCCCGCCCTGCGCATCCCGAGGCGGGCCCTTCTCAGCCCGCTTACTCCGAGGCGGGTCCTTCTCAGCCGCGCGCCCCGAAGCCGATCGGAGGAGGGCGCGGATTCTGGGGGCTCGGGCTCCAGGGCGGCCTTGGTGGTGCCCTCATACCCGGCGCCCGTGCAAAGTCCTAGTCGGCGGGACGCTTCAGTCGCCGACCAGGGGAGGAGCTCTGCGGGTCCGTGCTTGCACGCCCCGCCATAGTTGTGCGGCGGTCAGATCGGCCGCTCGCCCGACCCCAGCCCTTAGCTCCCAGCCGGGGAGCAGTCAAGGAGCCTCGGGGTCGACTCCACCTAGGCCAGATGACGCTGGCCTCCCGGGCCCATTCAGCTCGGAAGAACGGGTGCCCTTTGCACCCACCTGGTCGGTGTTCGAGGGCGATTCGGCCCTCGAAGATCCTCGAGTAGCACGGCGAGGTATTTCAGCTCGCGCTGCTTCCGGCCGACCGGGCCATGATGCGGTCCATGAGCTACAATGCTTTCATGGACGCTACCCGCTGCAACGCCATCCGGGTAAGTAAAATTTTCCGCTTGAGTAATCTGTTTAAATCCTTCACTAGTGGTGTCTTATATTTCTCTTTTCGTCTCTTTCGCAGGCATTTGCACGAGACGGAGATGCTGATGCACCTGGTCCAAGAATACCGGGAGAGGGCCCGGAGGTGCCAGCGCAGCTACGACGAAGCCCAGGCGAGGCACATGGCCGCCGAGGCGAAGTACCAAGCCGCCGAGGCCGATCGTCAGGTGCTCCAAGAAAAAGTTGGAGCATCGGACGAGGGAGTCCGAGCTCTTACCACAGAGCTCGAGGAGGAGAAGGGCGCGCATGCATTGACGAGGTCCGAGCTGCGCGCCGCGGAAAGCCGCCTGGCCAAGGCCGAGCAGGCGCTGGCCGCCCGCGGGCAGGAGGTGGAGAGTGCCCGCGGCCGCCACCTAGAGCTCGAGCGGGAGCTCAGGGACCTTGAGCGGAAGGCCTCCTACCACGAGGCTCGGGAGCAGGCCCAGAATGCAGTGAGGCTCTTCCGCGAATCGGCGGAGTTTCGCGACCTCCTGGAAGAGGAGGGCGTGAACGGGCTGATCCAGGGCTTCCAGATTTCCGCAACCAACTACGGCGGCTCCTCCCGGATTTTGACGTGAACCTGCTCCAACCAGGAGCAGGGGTCGAGAGGCCGGAGGTGGAGGCGGAGGCAGAAACTCCGGAGGCGGAGGCAGAAACTCCGGGGGCCGAGGCGGCCGAAGCCGTCCCCGAAGCTGCTCCTGCTGCTGCCGAGGCTACCGAAGCCCCGACTATCGAGCTTACCGCTCCTGGTGCGGCCGAAGCCGAAGTAGTTGAGCTTGAGTCCTAACGTAATTTTTACTTTATTTTTGTTTAAGTCGGGACGGCTCCCTATACTTGTAAGGGCCAAGCCCGAATTATTGTACTTAGCCTACGGGCTCTTTTTGAAATGAATATCTTTTCTGGAAATTCGTCTATCGTAGCTAAGTTTCTCTGCTCGGATCCGTTTTAGGTTCCGAGGATATGGGCTCGTAGGGCCTCAGCTTTTACCCGCCACAGGGTTTTAGGCTTGGCTTACCGAGCTCCACTACTCGGTCCTTCGACCATTAGCATAGCAACACTCAGGCTAAGGATTTGGGCTCGGAGAGTCCTTCCGAGCTTAGTCCAAAATTCGACCGAGCCCAGAGGCGGTCTCTAGAACTTAAATTTTTGGCGAAGTAAGCGAACTTTGGGTCCGAGCCTCGAGTTATCGGAGCGGACCGAATTTTTTCCCAACAATTGGGTTGAACACTTGTCAGCTCGTGACAAGGATTCACCATAGTAGTTTGGCGTCGTGAGCATTCTTTCGCCGAGGCGATTGAAAATGCTCTTCTGCTGGGAGTCCATTCTTTGAGGACGTCGGCAGAGATCCGAAGGCAGTGGATAACGTAAGAACATTAATGTTGAGGCATAAATGGGCACCTGGCACCAAGTGCGTCCCTGCGCCGAGGTGACTGAAGACGCTCCTCTGCTTGGGGCCCGTTCTTCGAGGACGTCGGCAGAGAAATTCAAGAATGAAATAATGTAAAGACATTAAGTAAATGGGTACCTGGTACCAAGTGCGTCCCTGCGCCGAGGTGACTGAAGACGCTCCTCTGCTCGGGGCTTGGTACCGAGTGCGTCCCTGCGCCGAGGCGACTGAAGACGCTCCTCTGCTCGGGGCCCGTTCTTCGAGGACGTCGGCAGAGAAATTCAAGAATAAAATAATGTAAAGACATTTAAGGAAATGGGTACCTGGTACCAAGTGCGTCCCTGCGCCGAGGCGACTGAAGACGCTCCTCTGCTCGGAGTCCGTTCTTCGAGGACGTCGGCAGAGAAATTCAAGAATAAAATAATGTAAAGACATTTAAGGAAATGGGTACCTGGTACCAAGTGCGTCCCTGCGCCGAGGCGACTGAAGACGCTCCTCTGCTCGGGGCCCGTTCTTCGAGGACGTCGGCAGAGAAATTCAAGAATGAAATAATGTAAAGACATTAAATAAATGGGTACCTGGTACCAAGTGCGTCCCTGCGCCGAGGCGACTGATGACGCTCCTCTGCTCGGAGTCCGTTCCTCGAGGACGTCGGCAGAGAAATCCAGCAACGAACGAGCCGAGGTCATGTGTTGAAGTCGGTGGAGAACGAGCCGAGCTCGTTTGGTCAATGAAGACCATGCCCCAACGTGTTGGGGCATCCCGGTAACCGGGGCTTCCCGACGTCTCGGGGCATCCTGACCGTGGTCAGGGTAGGCGAACGAGCCGAGCTCGTCTGGTCAGAGAGGACCGCAACTCATAGCCGGGGACGCACGAGCCGAGCTCGTCGGTGGAAGCCGATGGAGAACGAGCCGAGCTCGTCTGGTCACTTAAGACCGCACCCCGACGTCTCGGGCCATCCCGATGAATCGGGGCATCCCGTTGTGGCAGGGCATCCTGACCGTGGTCAGAGTAGGAGAACGAGCCGAGCTCGTTGGTTGATGAAGGGTGCACCACGGACTCACGAACATCTTCAGGGAGTCCACGCAGGTACTCATCCCGAAACATCGGGGCATCCCAACCGTGGTCGGGGGTGGAGGAACCTGACATCATGAGATAACCAGGAGAATAGGTGAGCTCAAAATAGGTTCGTAAACCATAAGTTTATTATGAAATGAAATCCATAGAATGAAATTCAATAATTGAATAATGAAGGACCCCTTTGGGGTCCTACTGATGATACACGCGGAGATTTTCAGAACTCCAGCTCCGCGGAATGGGAGCCCCGTCTAGGGACTCTAGCTGATAAGTCCCGGGTCGGCGGATGCGCGTGACTCGGTATGGTCCTTCCCAATTCGGGGCCAGCTTTCCTTGCTCAGTCGATCGGGAGGCTTCAGCTCTTCTGAGGACAAGGTCTCCTGGTCTGAAGGATTTGACTTTGACCCTGGCGTTGTAGTACTGAGCTGTCTTTTGCTGGTACCTCGCCATACGAACTCGGGCGGCCTCCCTTGTTTCCTCGATCAGGTCGAGGTTGCTTCTGAGCTGCGAAGAATTGGAGCTGGCGTCGTGGTGCTCGACTCTTGGAGAGGGAAGCCCGATTTCCAATGGGATGACGGCCTCCGTCCCATATGTCAGGTTGAAGGGAGTCTCGCCGGTTGGGACACGGAACGTAGTCCGGTAAGCTCACAGGACATTGTATAGGTCTTCGACCCATTATCCTTTGGATTTGTCGAGCCTGGCTTTGAGGCCCTGCAAAATAGTACGATTTGTTACCTCGGTTTCTCCGTTCGTCTGAGGATGTGCGACCGAGGTGAAGCGATGGTCAATGCCAAGCTCGGAGCAGAACTCTCTGAAGTGGATGTTGTCAAACTGGCGACCGTTGTCGGAGATAAGGATGCGGAGAAGCCCGAATCTGCAGATAATGGACTTCCAGACAAAATCCCGCATCTTCTGCTCGGTGATCCGGGCGAGGGGCTCGGCTTCCACCCACTTAGTGAAATAGTCGATGGAGACGACCAGGAACTTCCTTTGCCCGGTGGTCGGTGGAAATGGCCCAAGAATGTCAATTCCCCACTGGGCAAAAGGCCAAGGAGAACTGATCGAAGTCAGGGGAGCCGAGGGTCGGCGCTGAACATTGGCGTTCCTTTGGCACCGGTCACATTTTTGGACGAAGTCCATAGCATCCTTCTGAAGTGTCGGCCAGTAGTATCCTTGACGCAAAATTTTGTGGGCCAATGCTCGCCCTCCCAGATGATTTCCACAGATTCCTTCGTGGACTTCACGCAGGGCATAATCAGCCTCTGTTGGGCGGAGGCATATGAGGAGGGGAGAGGTGAAGGATCTCCGATAGAGCTTTCCTTCATGCAGTAGGTACCGGGTGGCGAGGCGCTTGACCCGGCGAGCCTCTCGTTCATCAGCTGGGAGGACTTCATCTTGTAAATAGCTGATGAGTTCGTCCATCCAGCTTGGCTCGAACTCAGTGCAGAGGGTCTGCTCGGGCTCGTCTGTACTGGGCTTTTGGAGATACTCCAGTACTGCCTCCTTGGGAAGCTCACTCATGCGAGAGGACGCCAGCTTTGATAGCTGGTCGGCCCTGAGATTCTCCGACCTGGCAACATGTTGGATGTGAAAAGAGTCCAGGGTCGAGGTGAGATCCCGCACCTTCTGGAGATACTTCTGCATGATCGGGTCTCTGGCTTCGAAGTCTCCCACAATTTGGTTGACGACGAGCTGAGAATCACTGAAGGCCTTCAAGTCCTTCACTCCTAGCTCCTTGGCTAGCTTGAGCCCAGCGACAAGTGCTTCATACTCCGCCATATTGTTGGAAGCAGGGAATTCAAGGCGCAAGGCTTGCTCGGCGACCACCCCCTCTGGGCTGGTGAGAATGAGCCCTGCTCCGCTACCCCCGAGTTTGAAGAGCCATCGACATGCAGAGTCCATGTCAAACTCGGGGTCTGCTCCACTGGTGGCTCAGATTCAGGCTCGACCTCATCCGGTATAGTGCACTCGACTATAAAGTCTGCGAGCGCTTGTGCTTTGATCGCCGGTCTGGGTCGGTACTCGATGTCGAATTTCCCGAGTTCAATAGCCCATTTTGTGATTCGGCCCGCATGATCTGATCTCTGTAGGATCTGCTTGACCGGCTGGTCGGTCAATACAGCCACTGTGTGGGCTTGGAAGTAGGGTCGGAGCCTCCGAGCCGAGATGACCAGAGCATAGGCGGTCTTCTCCAACTTGGAGTATCGGGTCTCGGCGTCCCTCAAGACCCGGCTGGCATAATATACTGGCTTCTGGAGTTTGCCCTCCTCTCGGACCAGGACCGAGCTTACTGCAACAGAGGAGACGGCTAGGTACAAATAGAGGATCTCACCCTGTTGAGGCTTTGTGAGCAGGGGAGGGGAAGCCAGTAGATGCTTGAACTCCTCAAAAGATTGTTGGCACTCGTCCGACCACAAAAAGTTCTTCGGCTTCTTGAGGGCTGCAAAAAATGGAAGGCAGCGCTCGGCCGAGCGGGAGATGAATCTCCCGAGGGCTGCCACTCAGCCCGTGAGCCGCTGTACCTCCTTGACCGTCCTGGGAGGCATGTTGCCCAAGGTGACAATCCAAGAGGGGGGGGTGAATTGGTTTCTTCTAAATTTTGGTGCTTTTAAAAACTTTCGTAATTAAGTGCGGTGGATGCTTTCTTAGATTATTTGAGTGAGTTAAACTAATGCAAGAATAGAAGACAAAGCAAGAGAAAAATGAAAGCACAAACACAACGCAAACACAACAATATATAGTGGTTCGGTGCTCTCCTTAGCACCTACGTCCACTCCCCAAGCGTCCCCTTGGGAATTCACTATAATCTCGCGGATTACAGTTGGATTGTTTTCCGGGCTCACAATCCAAAAACCTTGTTGGTTTTACGGGCTCACCAACGAACCTATACACTTTGGTTTTTCGGGTTCACCAAAAACCTTTGTTGGTTTTGCGGGCTCACCAACGAACCTTTACACTTTGGTTTTCCGGGTTCACCAAAAATCTTTGTTGGTTTTGCGGGCTCACCAACGAACCTTTACAAAGTATTTAACAAATGAAAAGAAAAGATTCAAACTCCTAAATGAGCATATAAAGCAATATGAACTACAAAGAAGAGTTAGAAAGTATTTATCGATTTGGAGTGGCTTTGCTCTTCTTTGTCAAGGATGCTTCACTCTTCAAGGGGGAATGGAGCTCTTGATGCCTCTTTGAATCTGCTCAATCCCTTTCTTTGATTCTTGAATGAAGCTCTTGATGAAGGAGATTAGGGCTCTTTTGTTTTCTTGTGTATTCTTTGATATGCCACTCAAAAGTTGTTCTCTCTGATGAATAGTGCCCCTTTAAATAGCTTCCCACCTTCTTAGGACAAGCCCCAATGGTTAGATTTGAAAAACTAGCCGTTACTCACCTTGGAAAGGACAAAAAGTACATCTGCAGAACTAGCCGTTACTGTTCAGCCCGTGTTTGGGTCGGCTCAACCTGTCCTTGGGTCGACCCAACTTTGCCTTGGGTCGACTCAACCATTTCTTGGGTCGACCCTCTCAGAAACCACAGAAACCTCAATTTCAGCCTTCCTTCCCATGGGTCGACCCAACCATTCTTTGGGTCGACTCAAAGTTCACTTGGGTCGACTCAACTTCTTCTTGGGTCGACCCTCTCAGTAATTCCAGAGAACCATTTTCTGTCTGTCTTTCTGTCTTGCCTTTGGGTCGACCCTCTCAGGGTTTGGGTCGACTCAAGCTTGGGTCGACTCATCACTGTTTGGGTCGACCCTCTCAGTAAATCCAGAGAGCATTCTTCAGTTGTGTTTTTGAGGTTCTTCAAGGTTGGGTCGACTCATGCTTACCTTGGGTCGACCCAACTCACTGTTCATTTGTGCCATTTTTGCAGGAGTGTGCCAGATGACTTCTTGATGTGCCGGGGTCGACCCAATCAACCTATGGGTCGACTCAATCCACACTTTGCTGCATTCTCAAGGTTAGATTCATTCAAATGAACAAGGTCATGTATCTATTTTCAATTAACCAAATATACTGAGAGTAATGAACTTATAAATGAAGTATCAATTTAACTTATAGCATACTCTAGATAAGTGCTTGTTAATCATCAAAATAACACTATCATCCTCAAGGCGTCATCTCTTGGAGGGCCCGGATCTTCTCTGGATTGGCCTCAATTCCTCGCTGTGTAATGATGAAGCCGAGGAACTTGCCGGAGGTGACTCCGAATGCACATTTGGCTGGATTGAGCTTCATCCGGTACTTTCGGAGTGTGGAGAATGCTTCATTGAGGTCGGCTATATGGTCTTGCGCTACCTTGCTTTTCACTAGCATGTCATCCACGTAGACCTCCATGTTTCGGCCTATTTGGTCTTTGAAGATCCGGCTGACCAGCCTTTGATAAGTTGCCCCGGCATTTTTTAAGCCAAATGGCATCACCTTGTAGCAGTAGGTTCCCCCATCGGTGATAAAGGCTGTCTTCTCCTCATCTTCTGGTGCCATGCGGATCTGGTTGTATCCGGAGAAGGCGTCCATGAAGGCCAACAGCTCATGACCTGAGGTGGAGTCCACGAGCTGGTCGATGCTGGGAAGTGGGAAGCTGTCCTTTGGGCAGGCTTTATTCAGGTCGGTGTAGTCCACGCACATACGCCACTTCCCGCTGGCTTTCTTGACGAGGACCACATTGGCGAGCCACTCCGGGTAGGCTATCTCCCGGATGAAGCCGGCTTTAAGGAGTTTGCTGACCTCCTCGGCTGCTGCTTGCTGTCATTCAGGGGCTGCGCCTCGCTTCTTCTGCCGCACGGGCTTGCTGGTCGGCTTTACTTGGAGCCGGTGGACCATGATCTCAGGATCTATCCCCGGCATGTCTGCAGGCGACCATGCGAAAACATCCATGTTGCCCCGCAGGAAGTTGACGAGGCGACCCCTCTCGTGCTCGTCGAGGCCAAAGCCAATCTGCACGGTTAGCTCAGGAGAGTTCTCTCGTAAGGAAACTTGGATCAGTAACTCACCAGGCTCTACCCGCTCTTTCCGTGGGTCGTTCCGTGCCTCCATAACCTCAGTCGAGGGCTGGTCAGTTGCTGGGGCAGGCGCCTCGGCTGGTCGCCTTGCCTCATGGGTCGCCAGGTAGCATCGCCTTGCCACCATTTGGTCCCCTCTAACTTCGCCGACTCCCTGACTGATGGGGAATCGCATGAGCAGATGGTGGGTCGAGACTACTGCTCGGAGGGCGTTGAGTCCTGGCCTTCCAAGGATGGCATTGTAAACCGAGGGCAAGCGTATTACAAGGAAGCTCATACCCACGGTGTTCTCTCGAGGGGCGAGCCCGGTTGTGACCAGAAGGTCAATCTCGCCCTCTACTGGGACTGAATCCCCAGTAAATCCAACTAACGGAGCGTTCATCCTCCGCAGCTGTTCTTTGGTCATCCCCATTTTACAATACGCACCAAAGTACAAAACATTTGCCGAGCTTCCATTATCAACTAAGATGCGTTTTACATCAAATTTGTTTATGATCATGGAGATGACCACGGCATCATCATGGGGAGTTTCAACTCCCTCGAGGTCGTCATCTGAGAAGGAGATGGCTTCAGAGGTGCGCAGGCGCTTCGAGGTTTCTCCCCCTGGAGCTTCTCCAGCCGAGGGCCCGCCTCGGATAGTGTTGATGACGCCGGCGATAGGCCTGTTGGCATTCGAACCTTCAGGCTGCGCTGCTCCTTCGGCCGGCTTCTTCCCTTCACGCCGGCCTTGTACGAACCGATCGAGCACCCCTCGGCAGATGAGTGCCTCGATCTCGTTCCGGAGCTGGTAACACTCCTCGGTATCATGGCCGTGATCCCGATGGAAACGGCAATACTTTCGGGGATCACGCCGGATTCTGGTGTCTGGCTTCGGAGGTGAGAGCCGGATGTGATCCCGGCTCTCGATCTCCATGAGGATTTTGGCCCGAGGAGCATTGAGAAGAGTGTAACTTTCGTACCTCCTTTCGGGCGCGCCGGCCTGTAGTGGGTACCTCGGGCGGAGTGGCGACCTTTGCTGTGGTGGTCCCCTCAACCAGGGTGGACTCTTCGGGCGGGGCGGATTCTTAGCTCGTCGCGGAGACGGGTTTCTAGGCTGGCTGCGCTCCTCGCGGCGTCTCTTTTTGGGGTTCTGCTCGGCTCCGCCCCGCCTAGCTGCCACGGCCTCTTCCGCCTTGGCGTACTTCCGCGCCCGGGCGAACATTTTGGTGAGGTCCGCGGGGAAACTCTTCTCGATCGAGAAGAGGAATCTGTAGGACCGGGCTCCAGTCTTTAGCGCTGACATGGCGATGGACTAGTCAAGCTCCCGGACCTCCCATGTTGCGGCGGTAAACCGGTCCAAATACTCCTTGAAGGACTCCCCCTCCTTCTGCTTGAGGTCCAGGAGGGAGTCGGATGTCCGCCGCTGGGGCTGGCTGGCGGCAAAATTGCCAGCAAACTATCTGCCGAGCTGCTCAAAGGAAGAGACAGTACTCGGCTTCAGCCCGGTGAACCAAAGCCGGGCCGGTCCTCGTAGTGTCGCCGGAAAGGCCTTGCACATCATGGCCTCCGAGGCTCCTTGCAGGGCCATTAGGACCCGGTAACTTTCCAGGTGGTCCAGGGGATCAGTCTTGCCGTTGTAAGGCTCCACCTGGGGCATCTTGAACCGTAGCGGGACCGGTTCATCTTCAATCTCCTGGGAGAAGGGTGACTTCGTATTGAACTCGAAGTCGCCGGTATGCCCCGACTTCCTCCCGTGGAGTGCCTGAATTTGGCGTTCCAACTTCTCGACTTTTCGGTCGAGTTCATGATTCTGGAGGACCGCCGCCGCGGTTTGCTCGGGTACTGGTTGTCCTGGAACCGACTCAGCTTCTGAAGGTTGGGGCCAGCCTCCGTGACCTCTGGCCAGGTGCTCTCTCCAGAGGGAGGCCTGGACTCGAGAGTCCTGACCTCGAATGGGAAGCCCGCTTGTAGGAGGTTCCGGTTGGACTGGAGCCGGAGGAGGCGGTGCTGCTGGAATGCCCCTGGGTTGCAAGCTTTGGACGACGGTAGCCAACGCCTGCACTTGCTGCACCAGGGCATCAAATTGTTCTGGTCGGACTTGAGGTGCTGGCTCGACCGGAGGTGGTGAGTTCCGAACGGAATATTCTGGACTTGGTGGAGGACGTCGAGAGGCGTTGGAAGCCCCTTTGCTTCTTAGCTTCATGGCAGCGAACTCGGGCCCTTCCTCTAGCGTCAACTGTTGCTGGAAATTAGACCCGGGGGCCGCCGCGAAGCCGGGGAAGGAGGAGCTCCGCTGCTACGGGGGGCGGACGGCGGTGCGCCGGCCGGCCGCGTCCTCCACTGGCGGGGCGCTGGTCCTGCAGGAAAAGCCGGTGGCCGGGCTCTCCGGCACCGGCCCTCCGATGCTTAAGTCAGAGGGGGAAAGTATGTGGAGAGAGCAGGGAAGAGAGTATGTGGATAAGGTGAAGAGATTTTATGTCATCAATTGTATCTGTGCTATTAACTTCATGTGTTCCCCGTCCTCCTCGGTCCCTCTTTCGGGGTTTTCCGGTGTGTGTTTTTATGTTCCCTCTTTTTTCCTCCAGGTTCCCTTTTATAGTGGGATTTTGTGTTACCGGGGAATTTGTCCCTTTCCGTCATAATTGGGCACGATTTGGCCCATTAATGGCGTAGTGGAGAATAAAGCCGAATCAGACCGGAGTCAGGGAGTTGTCGCGGTCGATCGGACCCGTTGGAGTGGTTGAACCGTCGGCCGTAGCGGGCCTGGGGTTCATGGATGGTAAGTGCATTTATTACTGAATGAACCGGCGGTCAGGAAAAGCCATACGCTCTGATGGTTCAGTGATCCGGAGATCGTCTTGAGCCGTGTTCATTAAATGCCTGAGTGCATCGGAGACTTGGGTAGGTCTCGTGCATTAATGACAGGTCGTGCCGAATACCTGCGGAGATCTTATGCCTTGATGGCCTGAAGATAACGGCAGGTTGAGCATTTGGTTTAAGGCATCAGCTCGGTAAAGGTGCCGAGCTGAGCTGGTCGCCCGGTTGGGCGCCCTGTGGCGGGGTTGCTTTTGAGTACTCCTGGTCGGCGCCCTTTGAACGAGCATCCTCTAGCCGAGCGCCTTTACTTGGCGCTGTCTCTGGCCAGCGCCTTCTATTCGAGCGCTTTTCTGGTCGGTGTCCTTTGGTCGGCTCTTTTTAGCCGAGCAGCTTTACTTTGGTGATTCTAATTGGGCGCCTCTTCCTGGCGCTCTTTCTGGTCGGCGCTCCTTAGTCGGACGCTTTCCTGGTCGGCACTTTCTAGCCGAGCGTCCTTCGGGTCGGCGCCCTTAGGCCGAGCGCCTTTCCGGTCGGCGCCCTTTGGCCGAGCGCCTCCGTAGCAGTATGACTTGGGGTTTTTCCCCCAACAGTTGCTATGAAGGCTGTATTCTTTATCTCAACTTTTTGCCGATTGATGGTTCTCCTAGGCCCACACCCTCTGAAGATTGTGCGACTATCGATTTTAAAGAATCTTAAAGGTATTCTACTTTTATTGACTTTTACATCATGTTTGAAAGGACCTTGTAAGAAGAGTCAATCTTTCAAATCTAATAATGTTATTTTAAGATTGAAACTTTGGTTTGAGTTAGAGCATACTACTAATTGATTTGGTATATTAGTTGTTAATTTCTTTGACTTTTGGTTTGATAAATATTTTTCCTGGATGTTCATATTTTTGAAGCCAATAGCATAGTTCTATTTTTCTAGTCCAATGGTACTAATAATATGCCACAATTATTGATTACAAGTGGCAAAATATATGTAACTTTTTATAAATTCAATGTTTTTTTTTATGCCAAGTCTATTTTGTCCCTATTTTCTTTCATGCTCTTGCTTGTACTTTTTATGATGGAGACTTTGGAATTTAAGAAGGGGATGAAAGACAAGGGCCATCAATATTCAATGATAGAGACTCAAAGTCTTGTGTAGGATAGAAAGAGGAGGTGAAGGCTACTAGTATTTACTTCCTAATATCTCCAATCCTTAGCACCTCCTCTTCTCAAATCCCATGTATTTCTTCTTTCATTTGAAATACTTATCTTCCTATCTCTCTCTCTTCTTGTCACATCTCCCTTCCTTATCTCTTTTGCTTAACAAGCACTTTCGCTAATTCCTCTTACATAATCAACACACCCCTTTTTGAAATCCCATGATCTTGCTCTTTCCTCCCTCCTCCCTTCCCATCTCTCACCCTTTCCTTTTTAATTTTTGTGGTTAAACGTTTGAGTCCTCTATGAATGTTCTTTCCTATGTTCAATTTGTGATTCTATGAAGTTTTAATCTTTTCTCCTTACTCCAGTAATTTTAAGGTATCAAAATTTTTCACTCTGATTCAACTTGTCTTCTACTTAAAATTTGCATTTCAATCTGTTTCTTTCCATATTATTGTGTTGTATAGAAGTTTCATCCTTAGCTATGATAGGTTGATACATAATGATAGATGGTGAATAGAGATCTATAATAGTGAGAGAGATACTAGTCCTAGGTTTCATTTTTTTTTAGTTACAACAGATTTAGAAAGCGAGTCTTGGTGTAATGGTATAAGATTACTCCATTATGACTTTAGATTCCATAGGTTAAAAATACGGAAGCAACGCCTCTGCACACAAGCGTAACCCTCTCCATACCTTATAGTGGGAGTATCCTCATGCATTGGGGTCCCCTTAATAATAATGGATAGTATTGGTTAACAAACAACCTATTTATCCTTTGTATAACTAAGGGACAAGATTTAATTGTACAATTAATTCTTTTTTTAAGTATCTATACTACTACAAAACTCAATTTTTTTATAGAAATTCATCCAGGCAATTTATAAATATATTGTTTGTTTTGGCTTGTACATATCTTAGAATTTTCAACTAACTGCATTCAACATGCAACATTCTAGGTACAATATAGAATAGCCTATCATAGCAATAATTCATATTTGTACTTAAGGATGCTTGGTATGTCATTTATGTATTTCTATAAAGTATATTCCAATACCTTCTTATTTTAAGTTATTTTTGATTGTGACACATTCATCAAAAAAGATGGGTTATAGACGAGTTTTTTGATTAGATTAGGTTATAACAATTAGTTTGGTAACTGAGTTTAATTTTTGAATTAGGTGTTCAATTTTGGAGTAGATTTTGATTTTATGGGGTAAAATTATCGTTTGAAAAATACAAATAAAAATTATTTTGTCGAATTGGATGTCTATTTTTTATCAATTAGTTAGAAATTAGTATATGTTAGAGTATAGTTTTTTGTAATATTTTATTTTATAGTAGGAAGGCAACAAATGAGAGTCTATACTTGGACATAATTTCTTTATTAGTCTAGAAAGCAACAATAGCATCTAAACAACAATAGTTTGTAGTGGCATGCAGGGTCATATCGAATCCTAAGTAAAGGACTTAAGATTCTTTCATTATAAGTATTTGGCCATAACTGGCTATATTGATGGTTGCATAGTCCCCTACCTATAGTTAATCATGGCCCGTACATGTATGCTCTAGAGCAGTTTAGAGGAGAATAGAGAGGGAGCTTTTCTCCAAACTATTATTTTTTAATAATTTCATCTATATAACAATAAAATCTAAATAGTCTTTCTCTAGTTTTTTCATAGAGACTCCACAACTCCCTCTCCTTTTCAAGCATCCCTTAGCCCTAGCCTCATTGCTATTTTTTTTTAGCCGAGAAGCCTCCTCTCCCTGTGCCCTTCTCTTTTCTTCCCCTTGCCCCTATTCTCTCCCCACCTTCCTCCTTTTTCTTTCTTACGTGTTGTTTTGGCAAACCTCGTGTCGATGGTAATAGTAGTTTCGCCATCATAAATATTTGGTGGTTTGAGGCAACATGTTCAGGTTGAAAATATTTTTTTCTATCACACATATTACCATCTCATCTCTCATTAGCTCCATGACTTGTGGCAATGGCTTGATGATTGGAGATTTCTCGTGGTCACCATTATTTGTGTAATGGCTAGATAATGACCTACTAACACAACCTATTAGATCAGCCCAATTAGAAGATTCTAAACCTCAACCTAAACCAACCTTATCCCTCTCTCTCTGTGTTTCTTTTGGTTCACACGTTTGCCTACCGCTACTCATGGTCACTTTTCTCTCATAATTCTCTCTTCAATCTTCCATTTTTCTTTTACTCATAACCTCTTAACCAAGCCCTCTTCCTCTCTCTACTCCCTTGTAATCTCTCTCTCATAACTCTCTTTCTCATCTCTCTTCTATTTCTTTCTCACAGATCTTACCTTGCTCTTTTTTATGAGTTCTTTCACAAGAATGCGGAACTAGAATATCACATATTGAGGAAATATAGGGATAGGAGGCCCTGTTATGTGATAACCATTTTTAAAAGTTGGGCAATTGATATTGAGGATAACTTATATATATGCTCATTTTGAAGCTAACTTTGGGACCCACATTTTTGTACTAAATCTTTATTGATTTGGTCAATATATGGGTTAAAATGGGCTGAAAATTTGGCATAAGTTCTATATTTAGCATGATTTTGGAGACATAACTTGATGTATACATATCCATTTAGGATGAAAAATACCTATTTCAAGGTGACTTCGAGAATTTATGCTTTGAGCTTTGGCTAATTTGATCACTACAAGAGATCGAAAATATAACTAAGATCTCTTGGCAAGATTAATTTGTAGGATTGGACAATTCAATAGAAATATAGATTATTGGGATATGGTAATTTTAATTATATGGTGCTTGTGCAATGTTCAATAAGAAGTGTGAGTGTACTGTAGATAGAGTTGCAATCACTTTATTTTGCTATATATTTATGAGTATATGTGTAACAATCTTGACCCCATCCAAAAAGGCTAGACTTAAGATAGGATGGCAGCTGGCCAGATATTTTCGGATACCCAAACTATCCCGAACCCTAATAGGATCTATTTAGCAAAGCCCTATAGGATTTGGAAAGGGTTTGGGATTTAAATTAAAACTTGTTAAGGTTCGGGCTGTAGGATTTTAAATGGATTCAGATACAGATAAGGCAAATTTTGCAGGTACCCTACCCCTTGCCATTCCTACCTTAAGGTATTATTAAGTACCTAAGATCTATCTGATTCATATCTAATGTAGGACTAAAGACACACCCACAAGGGTCCTCAAAAACTCCCCCAGTTTAAGCCTTGGCATCTGCATTAGGATAAAAGTTTAAATCTATTGCAAATCTAATTATAAGTACCACAAATCTAATTTACAAATTCCACAATTAGCTTGTAGTCAACCTAATAAATGCATGCTGCAGTGTTCTCCTATCCACATGGACCATTGGTTAGATCAACACTGATACTATTTGTAACAGTATAGGATCTTACTAAAAAATGCTTGTCAAAATGGTGTTATTTGGGTTCTTTGATATTGAATAAGTACCCAAGATTTACCTAGTAGATACTAAATATGAGACTAAACACATGCCCACATGAATCTTCACATACTTCCTTGTTTAAACCCTAGTATCTTGCCAAGCTCATGGTCCAAATCTATTCAAATCTAATTACAAATACCACAAATCTAATCACAAACACTTATGGTCAACCTAAAAACCTAAAATGGACCCATGTTGCAGCTGTCTCTTAGTCTATATGGGTCATAGGCCAGATCTGCTATGATATAATTTGTAACAACTCAGTGCCTCATCTAAAAAAGCTAGTCGTAAGATGTTATTAAGTATCCAAGATCTACGTAGTGCATAGCCAATAAGAGACCAAACACATGCCTCCATGGATCCTTACAATATGAGTTCTCATTTATTTAATTAATTTTGTATTGGTATTATTATTTTGATATGTTGAGGTGTTGAGATATTTTTTGTTGTTCACAAGTATTTTTGAGGCAAGTTCTCTCTTTATGTACTCTTTAATCTATTAGAATTTTAGAATTGTATTTTTCCTATAAGACACTTTTTTGTGGAAGTTTTATTACATGTTTTATTGAAGTGGTTGCATTCTTCGCATTAGTGAGTGTATACATAATGTAGTTCACATGGCATGGGATCAATTATGTATAAAAGGGATTATAGAATAAAAACTTCATGAGTTTTTGATAGTGAGTTTTATTGATAGATTTAATTGTGTTATTATTATTGGGACTATTGTTATGGATTTTTGTGTGACATTTTTATAGTTGATTGATGCCTGTCATTAGGCAAATCATGACAACCGATTGAAGCCTATCATGGGGCAAATCATGATCGTGTAACAGAAGATGCTTGTCATAGGGTGAATCATGACATTGGTTGCCTAATATCATGACGAAAATGGACAACAAACTGAAAGTTAAATAAGTTATTAATCATGATGTATTATTTAAACATGTCCAAACTTGGAAATTGTAAATTATTTTAGCTATTGAGTTAGTGGTAATCTTCATATTATATGCATAGCCATTAATTGTGTATTTTCATACTTCTATACTTGTTATTTTAATAAAACAAAATGTATATTGAATTGGTTTTTTTTTTAAAATTGGTGAATTTTTCTTTAAATTGAAGTGTGTACAATTAAGAATTTATTCGTTGTTAAGCTTATAGCTTTCTTCTTTTCCAGATGAACGAATCAGTAAAACTCAGTTGTCTCGAGGATGCAGTTGGAGTATTATCAAACTTTCTTTCATTTGAGACCTTGTTGGTCAGAACCTTGTATTGTAGTTGTTCGAATGGTATTATATCATCATGTGGAACTATTATTTAATAGTATTATCAAACTTTCTTTTATTTGAGACCTTGTTGGTCAGAACCTTGTATTGTAGTTGTTCGAATGGTATTATATCATCATGTGGAACTATTATTTAATCCATACCAAATGTTGGTATCGTTATGCTTGTGTTAAATATTTTTTTTTATTACTTTAAGATTTGGATGCTCATAGACCTTAAGCTAGGTTATGTGCAGGAAGTTATTTAGATCCTTTTCATATATATCTTTGTCTAGCTGACATTGTATTTAGTTGATTGATAGATTAGGCTTGAGATACTTTACAGGGCTGAGCCTTGTGAGGTGTCTACCCTGTCGGCAGTATCATGTTAGGGCATGATAGATGGTGTTTAATCATTGGTGGTAGTAAGGATGCCAGTTTTGACATGTTTTTGATTAGATTTTTAAATTTGATTGGTTCAAATTTGAATTTCAAATTGATGGATATTATAGTGCTCTAGGGTCCCCTCAAACCAAGACTCATAGTTACCCCCAGATTTGAGATAAATATATATTACTATAGAAGGTGTTTTAGAAGAAAAATCATGTTCGAATTGTGGTTACCAATCGACAACATTAGAGTGGCTATTTGAATCCCCACTAATGGCTATGACTATGCCATTAGATGACTGTACTTAACTAGAATTAAGCTAAACAAGAAATTTCAATAAGGATATATGTGGACTTTTGGCTAGGTGGTATATCGGGTTAAAAATTAGCCTCGGCTTTAGATCGGGCTTTAGGCTTGGTTTAAAATATCTCAGGATTGAATTCAGGTTTACGTTATGGAGGCCAAACAGAAATCAGGCCTAACCTGAAGCTCGCCACTAAACTCCGCCCCCCACCCATCCTGATCCCACTCCCTTGATAAATTATTTGTTAGACTAAGTTCACATGGACTAGTCCAACCAGAAAGCAACACGTGGAATAGTAATTACTTTTTCCTCTTTTTTTTTTCTTTATATGTGTAATAGCAATATGCACCATGATGAATTTAGCAGCAGTGCAAAGTGTACGCGGTTCAACTAATAAGGTTTCATAAAATGCTTATCTAGGGTGCTATAACTAGGCCTTGACTGTGCACTAGGATGTTACCAACAGTATTAGTACCCTAATAAAGCCATGTTTTACATATGCCATACCTCTTTGAAGTATTGATAAAGTATTTTTATTTTATTCATGGATGTTTTTGGACAATTGACAATAGCATGTGATGCCTATTTGGTATTAGGTATCCAAGATCTATAGGAACAAATAGGAAACTTTGTTGTTTGATGGGTAATTGATGGAGAACAAAGACTCCAGATCCCTATTCCTTAAAACTATGTTTGGATGGTGAAATGGGAATGGAATAAGCTAGGTATTCTATCTTATTCCATGTTTTCGTTCACAACCAAACACTCCTACTTGGCCATTTAGTATAGGCCAATTTTGTCCCCAAAAAAAAATCTACCTCAAGGTCCCCAGAACCATGCGGTGAATGAACTTGAGGTTCCAGAGCTTCCTGGCTTATCAAGGTCCCCAGATCGCCTCTAACCATTGCCTGCGCCTGATCTCTATAGCAGATTACATCAGCCATCGACCCCCGTTCTTCTTTAAGAAGATGTGGTTGTCGTACCCCAAATCCTGGAACATTGTTTGAGAGGCTTGGATGATGTCGGTGCGAGGTGATGTCATGTAGAGGGTTTCGTGTAGGCTAGAGCTTACCAAGCGCAGACTCCGCAGGTGAAACTGCAAGGTAGTAGAAGATATATTTAGAAGGCCGGAGGAGGTGGAGGTGTCTATTGCTGAGCTTTAGGGGAGGGAGGATAGTATGGGTGGGCTGCCGGAGGCCGACTTGGGTGTACTGCGGCACAAACTCGCCATGCACCACTCCTTACTAAGGCAGCAGGAGATGTTCTGGAGACAGAAGTCCCAGATCCCATGGATGAAGGAGGGCAACAGGAACACCCGCTTCTTCCACCGGTGGACCATCATTAGGAGGTAGAGGAGTATGATTCGTTCCCTGATGTTTTTCAGCAATTTAGTTGTCTAGTTGTTTTGTTGTCTGATTCTAGTTCTGTCTTCTTCATGATCAGCAGCCATCTGTCTCCGCTTAAATTTCATGATTCAATTCCATTTGTCAATTCATACATCCCAATCCTAATTCGGAGTCAAGAAAAGTAGAATATTAAGTAAAAGGTGGGAAAACAGGATTATTTGTAAAGGTAATTGCTGTAGAATTCTATAGCAAGAGCTGAACTTTTCGTTTTAATTATCGTAGTTGGAAGATGGAGATCAAAAGAACATGCCGTGACAGTCTTGAATAGTAGAATACTAAGTAAATGGCGGAAAAAATGGAATTATTTCATGAAGATACTTGTATGAAATTCTACGGTAACAGTTGAAGTTTTGGCTGCAATCATCGATGTTGTAAGATGGAAATCAAAAGAACGGAGAATAAATTTGGTATTCAACACAGAAATATAGAGAACTGTCTTGTGTTGGAGCTTGATGAATGGTAGAATTGGCACCTGATTCTCACCCACAAGCAGGGGAACAAAATCTCTTGTATAAATGGATGAAGTGGATGAACCTAGGGAAATGCTTGAGAGCATTTCCTATGCTGTGCATACATGTGGATGTATGCACACCACAGAATTCTGGTGTATATAACATGAAAGGTAACTGCATGGATTTTTTTTTGCCTACTGCTTCAGTCTATTCTAGGGGTGCAATTGAGCCGAGCTGAGTTGAGCGCATGCATATGCAATTTTTCTTACTCGAGCTCGACTCGAGCCCGGTAGTAGGTAAGTGGAGTCGAGCTCGGATCCGACTCGAGCTCAAGCAACCCGTTTGCGCCCCTAATTCATTCGGAGATAGAATTATGAATAGACTCGAGATGCACTTGTCTCTTTGAAGAACAATTTAACAATATTGAAGGCACGCACCATCTTGGAAAGGCGATCCACAAGAACAAAAACATGATCCAATCCCTCTGTGTTCTTCTGGCAATTCCAAGAACACAATCTACATCATGCTTCATCTTGGACCAAGAGTAGCCACTGTAGACGAAAGCAAATATTTAGTCCTTGCCGAAGTGACCTTGTCCATGGAGCCCCTCAATGATCTTCTCCCTCAATGAGTAGTTTGGAATGCAAAGCTGGACTCCTCTAAATACATGACCATCTTTTACTTTGTAGTCAAGGCCTCTTGCAAGACTACACTTCAGCCATCAAGCTCTTTAAACATTGGTCCTCTGCATACGGATATCTAAAAGAGTCCAAACCAATCGCTCGGACCTTCATGACAGTAAGCAGTCATGCCCTCCTCCTAGAAGCAAAAAACTACCCAATTCAAAGATCCTAACCTATGCTTTGGAGGTGGTACTCCTGCAGACAGAAAATTCACCTAACTCACCCACCGATTACCCAGCATATCCTTCCCTTGAACATTCCTCAAAGTCTCCTGATCGATGAGTAGAATAAACACTTGATGTCAAAGCCTCTAATGCCAGAGAACTTGAACAACCACATAAAATTAAGCATCATGAGTAGGTGAATATAGCTTCTCAATGAAGAATGTTATGTGCCTTCCTTCTTGACTGAGAATATATAGGTCCAACTGAAAGTGAATCCTAGGTTCTTCGGTGTTAAGCATGCTGATTTTTTTTTTTTTTTTAAACCATGGCTGAACCTGATCGGGTTGCCTACGTACCCCTTCATAAGGGGGATCAAGCTATACGTAGTTCTTTTTAAGTTTTAAAACGCAGCGGAAAAATCGAATCAAACAATTTAATTCATGCATGCTTACAAGATCAAATCTAGAAATCAGCACCTTAAGAACACATAGGATTATGCCGGAATCGTTTAAACAATTATGCTAAAACTTTTATGCATGATTAACTATCAGATCTGAAACTTAAGAACTCTATTCCGATTAATCTCCGAATATCCATTGAATGGATTCTGGAGATATCTCCGTGAGGAGCCCCAAAAGAGGGTAAAACCTCGGAGAATCAGACCTAGATCTTGACACCATAATAAAAGATTAATGTAGGATTAATACCTTTTATGATGGATGAAACTTGTGGATCTGATCCTCGACTTCGCAGCCACGCACACGAATGGCCTCTACGAGAAGTCCACGCGAAGTTCCTGAAGAGATCCAATCCTGCGGAAGTGCTAGCTTGCGCAGAATTTCTTGAAAGCTGAAATCTGCCCGTCGGGATTCAATCAACTCTTGATCAATCGTCTTGAAGCAGATGGAGATGAGGTTTGTAAGGGAAGTAGAGGACTCAGATCTGATCTTGAATCTTCTAGATATTCACCCTGAAAACCCTATCTAAAATGGAGAAGAAGAGGAAGAGGAGGCGGGTGAGGAAGAAGGCTGCAATGGATGTGTTTTTGGTGCCCATGTTTGACCCCTTTTAATGGCCTCCGAATTTTCATTCAAAATTCAAAATTTATTTTCAGAAAACCTCTTTTAGTTGGCACATGCAAAGGAATAGGAACAACCCAAATCAGATCTCAACCAAATCTGATTTAAATTCAAATTTTAAACACATGTGCAAGAGGGAAGGAATTTGAAATCCATGCGGCAAGGTAAAACACTTCATAATTTCGAAATCACCTCTTGAAATTCGAATTTAATCCATTCAGAAACTCATACGCCACCTTGGCTGATGGTTTGATTGATTAAAATCATTTAACACATTGCTTAATGTTTGAATTTAAATTCAAATAACAAACAATGTCGCTATGTGTCAAGCAATGGGTCCATGTGCCATGCAATAATTTTGGTTTATTTAAAATTCATGAAATCCAATTCCATGTCACCAATAATTGCCACATCATCTGAGCCTAATCCTCTTGGGTTGCACCTAATCAAATTTGGTCAAACCCAAATTAAAACAAAGCAATTTGGTTGAACCCAATCTAATCAGGTCAGACCCTGATTGAGCTCAAATTGAATCCAATTCAATTTTGGCTCATGCAAACTCAATCAAATTGAATTAATTACTTTGTGTTGGACCTAATCCAATTAGGTCAATCCCCAATTAAGAACAAATTAATTTAAAATTAATTTGATCAGCTTAAGTCCTTTTTGGTTCTAACCTAATCCAATCAGGTCAAAATCCTGATTGAGCCCAAACTTGAATCCAATTCAATTTGGCTCATCCTTAGCACAATTACTCAATCAAATTGAGTTTATTAGTAATTTAATTACTAATTAATCCTTCAATAATTACTTTAATTATTTTATAAGATAATTTGCCAATCAAATTGACCAAATTATCCCTGAATGATTCTTAATCATTCATCAGCTTTCTTGATCAATCAGGAATCTTCTATGCGTGTGACCTCATAGGTTCGAACCTAAGCCGGTAGTATAGGAACAATTTCCTACACTAATTGATATGACCATCTAGCAATGGTACCCAACGTCCGGATAGGCCGAATATATGCGAAGCAAATATTCTTGAACCCTGAACTATGGTTACTGTATAATTCAATCCCTTTGACTCCTAATGCCAGGATGACTTAGAGCTCACTGTCAACCCTATAATTAGTACATCCATTATGTGATTAACTTTAGATATCCCGTGACTCCTCACTGGGATTACCCTGGCCAAGGTTTTGCTAAATTAATCACAAGACAATATCTCCTGTTTTCAGGAGGGGTCAATTCCATCTTGACTCACAACTGACTACGCAAGTACTTGACTGCACCCAGTGACCTTCCGTCACTGAATTAGAAATTCAGATAGTCCGGTACCAAAGTACAGTGAGTTGCTTCTAGTCACAGGTTGCGGTCTCAGGTCAGAGGGCCAAACTTATACCCATATCCACTCGGAACATCTCTCGACAGTAGAGCATTCCGAAATTGGTCACGTTCAGTGAAATGTACTCCTACACTTCACCTGTGTGGCATACCAGTGTCTCCACACTCCTTGGTTAAGAGGACAACCAACGTATATGTCACATAACGACCTAATCTCGATAATGCTGTCGTCCTAGTAACAACATATCATTTGGTCGCGAACAAGTTTAAGGACTCAAAGATAAATCCTCCTTTATCATAACATAAGTCCTAAGGACTTCATCATATAAGAGTTCATTTGAAGATGAAATGATGAATAATGCCAAATAACACTTTATTAATTTGTCAATTCATTTACAAAATTCAATCATCAATATGCTGACGATTGACATTTAGGATACAAATCCCAACACCAACTTCCTTCGAAGAAGCATCACACTCCACCACAAAACTTCATTGAAATTAGGAAGAGCTAAAGACTGGTGCGGCTCAAATCTCTTGATTTTGATTTTGTCCAAGCTCGCCGGTCCTCTGGTGTCCATTGGAAAGATTTTTCCTTCAAACAATCAATGGTTGGTGCCATCAAACTGCGAAATCCTCGAAACTGTGGTGCCATGCATCCATGGCAACTACATATCACCGAACTTCTTCAAAATACTTTTATTCAATCGAAAACAATACCAAACATCCACTATCTATGGTTATATCACTTTCCTTCTGGAACCAAGAAAGCTTATAAGGCCAAGGATGCTTCTCTATAGGTAGAGTTACTTTGTGTTGGGGTATGTGGAGACCATTGGTGATGTAGAGAATTGAAGGAGAATTAATTCTGCATAGTTCTGTCTGGCGGACTGTCAGAGTCGACTCGAGCTACAGTCGAGTCGACTCGGGAATAGTCGAGTCGACTCAAGGCCTGTCGAGTCGACCCGAGAGGAGAAAAGCCGCAAAAACCATGTTTCTGTCTGGACTGTCAGAGTCGACTCGAGCTACAGTCGAGACGACTCGAAGCATCGTCGAGTCGACTCGAGCCACAGTCGAGTCGACTCGAGATCGTGCCAGTTATACTAGAAGTTGTCCAGACGTGCCAGAGCCGACTCGGACTTCAGTCGAGTCGACTCGAGCTTGCGGAAAATCATACGGATGAGTTTTTTTTTGGTGTTTTGTTGGCGTCTCGATGGCTATGATCATCTGAAGGTCTTGAGACTATATATAGGACTCATGAGAGCCCTAGGGAATAAGGATTGGCCGTATTTTTGAGAGAGACTCTTGTTTGTGAGGCTAGGGTTCTAGAGAAGAAGAGGATTGGGATCCTACTTCTTGTGCAAAGGGAATTCTGTGTGAATCTCTTGTAGATCGATCGCTTGTGATCGTTCGGGTGTGTGCAATCTCTGTAATCAGTTCATCCTAATTGAGATTTGGAGCGGTGGAAGACGTAGGCTACTTGTAGCCGAACCTCGTTATATCTTTGTATTTGCTTTGCTATTTTCTTCCTTCTTCTTCCTTTGGTTTGATAATCCGTTGCGGTGCTCAAGTGTTTTACCCTATTGATACCAGGGGTAATCTTTTGCCCTTCGTAGCGGAGCGAAGAGGTGATCCTTGAGTCCGGTGTCGAGGGAGCGAGAGAGTGCTTATCCGTTTATTCTCTCTTTGCTTGTCCGACGTCGGTGGCGGCGCCGGTGTGAGTGGGTTCCGGCGCAGGCGCTGACAACAAGTGGTATCAGAGCCATAGGTTTTCTGCGATGGCGGATGAAGGAAAGATGCGAATTGAGAAGTTCAATGGCACGAACTTCGGATTTTGGAAGATGCAAATAGAGGATTATCTTTACCAGAAGGATCTCTATTTATCTCTTGGAGGTAGAGCAAATAAATGAGAGAAGATTTCGATGAAGACTGGGAGGTCCTCGATCGGAAGACGCTCGGCACCATTAGATTGTCACTTGCATCCCAAGTGGCATTCAACATCAAAAACGAGAAGACGACGATGGAAGTGATGGCAACATTGTCGCGGATGTACGAGAAACCCTCAGCATCAAACAAGGTATTTCTCATGAAGAGGTTGTTTAATCTTCGTATGCAAAATGGCGGCAGCATAGCAGAATACCTCAACGAATTCAATGGACTCACGGCCCAGTTGGTGAAAGAGTAGATGCCCTACAAGCCAATCGCAATATGTATTGCGAAGGGTTTTTCTTTTGATTTGTCCAAATCATGTAC
The DNA here is from genome assembly GCF_009389715.1 of Phoenix dactylifera. Lineage (NCBI taxonomy): Eukaryota > Viridiplantae > Streptophyta > Magnoliopsida > Arecales > Arecaceae > Phoenix > Phoenix dactylifera. Next base: position 25,489 of record NW_024068271.1, read on the forward strand.
ATGACATTTAAATATGAATAAAGGCGTTATGTTTTATCATATGCTGTTGATTATATTTATGATAAACTCCTTAGATTAGGGCAATGGTTTTAAGACTATGATGAGATCATACTAGTGAGACTTAAAATCCTAAAATCCTAATCTTAAATATTCCCAGTCATTGGTACATTGAGTCGGGGATCAATGATTACCGGAAAGACTGGCATGTCTTATGTATGCTCGATGCAGAGGATGATTGATCTCACAATCATTTGTGTGGAGACACTAATACAAAGATATGGGTGCTCATTAGAAGAATGAGTTCACTGAATTGACCTACAAAGAGAAATCTTATGAAGTCTTACTTACATGTCAAAAGATGATTCTCTTAGTGGGAGTTGTGCAACTGATCCTTTGACCTGAGATCACCATGGTATCTTGTGCACATGAACCTATGTTTTGGTTTACACTCATTCATGACAATAAGTTATGTACGAGGTCTTCTGGATATGGTGGATTGTGTACGAAGATTATGAGTAGATCAACAAGGAATTAATCACTTCTAGTAAGAGAAAATAGCATCCTATTTATTCTAATCATATGATAATTCAGGAAGCCTTTGATCAAAGCAGAATGAAAATTAGAAAGAGTTTCTAATGTTTCATTATTTGAATTATCATTAAAAGATTGAGAAAAATATGAATATGAAATTGAGTTTGACATATATTCATACTCATATACATATTTGGGATGCAGTTTGATTAAAGGATTGAATTGCATGGTAACTTGCCACTGAAGGGTATTTTTGGTATTTCCACCAAATTCCATATTTTTCGGGTAGACATGACACGTTGCTAGACGTCAATCTTGTCTTATAGGTTTGATCGAATTAAAGAGTTTAATTCGATCACCAATTAGAAAGGATTCTAATTGTTAAGTTCGGGTTCGCGCAGTTTGGACTTAAATCGATTAGAAGAGTTCTAATCAAGTTGGGTCAACTCGCACTCACACCTATTGCTGGCTAAGTATGGAACCCAATGGGTCACACACAAGAAAACTTATCAAGGGTCTAATTGGATTAGATCATGTTTGCAAGATAAACATCCTAGCAGGTGTTGCAAACCTTAGCTCCTGATTCGAACTGGATTCGAATCTGATTCGAATTGAATTCGAATCTGATTCTTAATTGATCTAATTTGATTAGATCATATTCTAATATGGGTTAGCCAAGAGTTGGCTCCTAATTGGCTTGGTTTGAGTCTAATTGGATTAGATTTGATAAATCATTCATTTTTGACCGTTGCATCAACATTTGGATGAAGAGATGGATCAAATGGATGGCACCATGAATTGGAGCCATTGGATTTTCATCATAGGATGATGGGAGATCATGATGACGTGATGGATATCATTGGGAGGCGTGGAGATGAAAAATAGGTGAAGGAAAGAGAGAGAATACGTGAAGATTAAATGGATAAGGATGAACCATTTATTTGATCTTATCCATTCTCTCTCTTCTCTCTTCATCACGCCTAAGGGATATATGGCGCCTTCTTTCATGGCCTTTGGATCATCATCAACCCTTGATGAATGGATAAGGTTGGTTCCTATTTTTCTTGCGTGAGAAGAAGTGAAAAAAGGGAAGAGTACGGCGCATTTTCATGAAGAGGTGCTTAGGGAATCAAGCGCCACATCATAAGCGCTTGATCTTATCATAACCACTTTTGATACGCCTCTCCCTATTTTTGTGGCGCCTTCTCTCCTCTTATCACGCCCCATCTGAAGGATGTGTGGATGGGATGCATCCTTTGGTGATGCATCCCCACGCCATCTATAAATAGGAATGCTCCCGGTGTTTTCTAATCATCGAAAATCAATCCAACTCTCTCTCTCTCATATCCCTTCTTTCTTACATTAGTTTCTTTCTTTCTAACATTGCTTCTAGTGTGTCCTAAGCCAAGACAAGGTGGTCTTCCTTAGGACAAAAGGATTAGAAGTGATTTTAGAAGGCTAAAGAAAAATAGAAAGGAAGGAAAGCAAGCCATTAGAGTTCTTTAGAAGAATTCTGCATTAAGGATTAAAAGTCTTTGGAGCTAAAGTCTTGATCAAGTTTTCGTGTGGATCACCATTGGAGGGCGGACACTTGGACGCCTCGTGGAGATTGTACACTTTGGATTAGCGTTTGAGGTATTCTACTAATTCTGTATTTATTTTATATTATTTGATTGTAATCATTAAGGTGATCTAGGCTTAAAAGGGTTTCATGCATAGGGACTTTATTAAGAAAATTTTAAAATCCCAAGCTTCCGCTGCCCATTATGACATGCTAGAACCCTACAGTTGGAGTCAGTGGAGATTAGTTTTGACGATGAGATTCGGGCATTGCTAATCCTCTCCGGATTGCCTGATAGCTGGGAGGGCCTGGTGATGGCAGTGAGCAACTCTTCGGCGACGGGGAAGTTGATCTTTGATGACGTTGTGGGAGTGCTTCTGAGTGAAGAAGCAAGAAGGAAATCTTCTGGAGCAACGGAGTTATCTGGAAGTCTACTAAACACCTCTGACCGGAGAAGGGAGACTTTGGCAAAGTCTACCTAGGGGATGGAGAGCCTTGCACCATACAAGGAAGGGGAAGCGTGGAAGTGAAGTTGGTTTTTGGATCTTCACTTGAGCTTGAGGACGTACGGCACGTGCCTCAACTGCAGAGGAATCTGATTTCTGTTGGACAGTTGGCGAGCCTGGGGTACAAGGCTACTTTCACAGCTGATCAGTGGAAGATATCCAGAGGTTCGTTGACGGTGGCTAGTGGCAAGAAGGTTGGGACACTTTATGTCACCAACGGCACGGAGAACTCTATTGGACTTGTTGCAGCAGATGTGGACACCAAGTTATGGCATTGCAGACTAGGGCACATGAGTTATCAGGGACTTGAGGTGATGCACCAGTTGGAAAAGCTGCAGGGTCTCAGGAGTGTTGAGATGGACTTCTGTGAGGATTGTGTTCTCGGAAAGCAGAAGCGTGTTTCATTCAACAAAGAAGGTAAACCTCGGAAGCAAGAAAAGCTAGATCTCGTGCACACGGACGTGTGGGGGCCTACACCAGTTTCTTCCAATGGTGGATCTCAGTACTATGTTACTTTTATTGATGATGCTACCAGGAAGCTTTGGGTGTTCTTCTTGAAGCACAAGTCAGAGGTATTTGGGGTCTTCAGGAGATGGCAGGCGATGGTAGAACTCGAGACAGGAAAGAGGTTGAAATGCCTGAGATCGGACAACGGTGGTGAGTATTGTAGCAGGGAGTTTGAGGACTACTGTGCAGATGCTGGGATCGTCAGGCAGAGGACAGTTCCAGGAACACCACAATAAAATGGAGTTGTTGAAAGGATGAACAGAACAATTAATGAGCATGCCAGAAGTATGAGGATACATGCTGGATTGCCACAACAGTTTTGGGCGGAAGCAGTTAACACTGCTGCCTACTTGATCAACAGAGGGCCATCAAAGAAACTTGAATTTGGAATTCCTGAGGAAGCATGGACAGCGAAGAAAATTGATTTGGCGCACTTACGAGTATTCGGTTGTACCAGTTATGTCCATGTTGATTCCAGTCAAAGAAGCAAACTAGACGCCAAATCAAAGAAGTGCATTTTCGTTGGATACGGAGGTCAACAGTTTGGGTATCGGCTTTGGGATCCCGAACATAGGAAGATCATTCGTAGTAATGATGTGGTATTCAATGAGAAAATGCAGCAGAGCACTTAATCAGAAACAAAACCTGTTGAGCCGTGTTTTGTGGATCCTGAAGAGGAGTCTACAAATTCTGGTCAGAAGACTCAGTCAGAGCAAGAACCTGAAGCATTTGCACTCCCTCCACAACTAAGAAGGTCCACTCGTAGTACTCATGGGAAGCCTCCTCAAAGGTATGATGGGACTCTTAGTTATTTGCTGCTCACAGATAATGGCGAACCTGAATGCTTCACGGAGGCATTGGAGGTTGATGCCAGGAAGGAGTGGGAGTTGGCTATGGATGATGAGATGGAGTCATTGGAGCAGAATCAAACGTGGGATTTGGTGGATCTCCCTAAGGGGAAGAAAGCACTATCAAACAAATGGGTTTACAGGCTGAAGGAAGAGCAGAATGGGAAGAAGCGATACAAGGCCAGGCTGGTTGTAAAAGAATTTCAGCAGAGAGCAGGTATCGACTTCACGGAGATCTTTTCTCCTGTAGTCAAGATGAGTTCTATTCGGGCGGTGCTGAGCATGGTGGCAGTAGAGGATCTTCACTTAGAGCAACTTGATGTGAAGACGGCCTTTCTCCACGGAGATCTCGATGAGGAGATATATATGCAGCAGCCGGAGGGATACATTGCAGCTGGCACGGGTGACTTGGTTTGCAAATTGAAGAAAAGCCTCTATGGTTTGAAACAGGCATCCAGACAATGGTATCTCAAGTTCGATAGTTACATGCTTGAGATAGGATACAGGAGATGTCAGGAGGATCACTGTTGCTACTTCCGGGACTTCGGTACATCTTACATTATCTTGCTATTGTATGTTTATGACATGTTAGTTGCAGGAGCTAGCATGCATGAGATTGCAAAATTGAAGCTGAAGCTGTCAAGAAAATTTGCAATGAAGGATCTAGGAGCAGCAAAACAGATCCTTGGGATGCGGATCAGCAGAGATAGGTCTAAACATATCCTCAGACTATCTCAGGCGGAGTACATCAGCCGAGTACTCAGGAGGTTCTGCATGGAGGGTGCCAAACCTGTTGGCACACCGCTGGGTGCCCATTTTAAGCTTTCAAAAGGGCAAAGTCCGAAGACGCGGGTGGAGGAGCTCAATATGTCAAAAATCCCGTATGCATCGACGGTGGGAAGCTTGATGTACGCTATGGTGTGTACGAGACCTGACATTGCTCAAGCAGTGGGAGTTGTGAGTCGCTTCATGAGCTGCCCAGGCTTGGAGCATTGGCGCGCGGTCAAATGGATACTGAGGTATCTGAGAGGCACTGAGCACATGTCATTGTGCTATGGAGGTTCTGAGATCCGGTTACAGGGCTTTGTGGACTCAGACATGGCAGGAGACTTGGACGGCAGGAGGAGCACGACAGGGTACTTGTTCACCTTGGGCAGTGGAGCCGTCAGTTGGATTTCCAGGTTACAACCAGTTGTTGCATTGTCGACTACGGAGGCGGAGTATGTGGCAGCCACAGAGGCGTGCAAGGAACTAATATGGCTTCAAGGCTTGATGAAGGAGCTTGGGAAGGAACAGAAGGATTGCTTGTTATATTCAGATAGTCAAAGTGCAATTCATCTGGCGAAGAATTCAGCTTTCCATTGAAGAACGAAGCATATTGACATACGGTACCACTTCGTGAGGTCATTGCTCGAGCAGGGACTTGTCAAGTTGGAGAAGATTCATACAAGTCAGAATCCTGCAGATATGTTGACGAAGGTCGTCACGGTGGAGAAGCTGAGGAGTTGTTCAGCTTCTGCTGGTCTTCATGCTTGAAGACATTGAGGAGGCATCGTACCGATCTCACTAGGATGATCCAGTTTCAGTGTGAGCACAGAGGAGAACCAAGTAACAAGAGGATACACCCAAGGTCTCCAAGTGGGAGATTGTTGGGGTATGTGGAGACCATTGGTGATGAAGAGAATTGAAGGAGAATTAATTCTGCATAGTTCTGTCTGGCGGACTGTTAGAGTCGACTCGAGCTACAGTCGAGTCGACTCGGGAACAGTCGAGTCGACTCAAGGCCTGTCGAGTCGACCCGAGAGGAGAAAAGCCGCAAAAACCATGTTTCTGTCTGAACTGTCAGAGTCGACTCGAGCTACAGTCGAGACGACTCGAAGCATCGTCGAGTCGACTCGAGCCACAGTCGAGTCGACTCGAGATCGTGCCAGTTATACTGGAAGTTGTCCAGACGTGCCAGAGCCGACTCGAACTTCAGTCGAGTCGACTCGAGCTCGCGGGAAATCATACGGATGAGTTTTCTTTTGGTGTTTTGTTGGCGTTTCGACGGCTATGATCATCTGAAGGTCTTGAGACTATATATAGGACTCATGAGAGCCCTAGGGAATAAGGATTGGCCGTATTTTTTAGAGAGACTCTTGTTTGTGAGGCTAGGGTTCTAGAGAAGAAGAGGATTGGGATCCTACTTCTTGTGCAAAGGGAATTCTGTGTGAATCTCTTGTAGATCGATCGCTTGTGATCGTTCGGGTGTGTGCAATCTCTGCAATCAGTTCATCCTAATTGAGATTTGGAGCGGTGGAGGACGTAGGCTACTTGTAGCCGAACCTCGTTATATCTTTGTGTTTGCTTTGCTATTTTCTTCCTTCTTCTTCCTTTGGTTTGATAATCCGTTGCGGTGCTCAAGTGTTTCACCCTATTAATACCAGGGGTAATCTTTTGCCCTTCGTAGCGGAGCGAAGAGGTGATCCTTGAGTCCGGTGTCGAGGGAGCGAGAGAGTGCTTATCCGTTTATTCTCTCTTTGCTTGTCCGACGTCGGTGGCGGCGCCGGTGTGAGTGGGTTCCGGCGCAGGCGCTGACAACACTTTGTAATAGCCTCTTGAGATGTGACATTCTCCTAGCTTTCCCTATTCATTACGACCTTGCAAATTAGCCATAAGACTATTTCTGATAACAAGCGACTTATCAATATCTCCCTTCAATCCCCTTCATCTCCTACATTGTCAACTTCATCATAGGTTGGGCCCATATCGTCCTCATGTACATCAGATCCTTCATTACCTTCAACTAATAGCTATTATTTTCGAGGAAAAATTGACCTTTTGTGCACTTATTTCATGTATGAGCTATCTTTCTATAACTGTAACAACGGAGATTTGAACCACTATCTTGAGTCTTTTTGGCCACCTCGGCATGGTAGGATATCAGGTCTTCCCCGACTAGGATTTCTTTAAACATCAGCTCCATGCATCTCTTTTGATCTACTATCTTGTCCAATAGATTGGAACATCCTTTGGTTTTGCTGCTTCTCTTCAATAATAGCATGATCATATGCCTCATGCACAGTCCAAGTGCAGATTGAGGGTGTCTTGGATTGATTGGTGCAGCCCACCTATGTATATGGTCATCTATTGCTCCATCACCATAAACTTGTTTCTAGCAATGAACTGATAGTGTGCTTCAATGTAATCACAATAGATCTGTTGCCATGTTGAAAATTCTAGAGGCGTTGGTACAAGTTTTGGGTATAGTTGAAAGGTAGATGCTGTGTGGTTTGCCCCTCCACTCATGATCTTTTCTAGAATTGCTCCCACCAAGCTAAAGCTTGGTCTCTAAATTTTCAGGATACCAACTTCACCTTCTTCTCTTCTAGGACACATCCTTGTATTCAATGATGCATGCGAAGGTGTTCAAACAATCCAGTATCTTTGTCACCCCATCCGAAAGGTCCCTAACGCATAACTCCTTCAAGGATTTGATTGTCAAATCAGATGGCTATGTAACGCGATCCTCAACATGATCATCAACATAATCATCTTCATAGTGTGGTCTAAAGAAGTTCGATCCTTGACAAAAGCCAAATACATGGTCGAGAGATCTACTTACCTTATCAATTCTTCTATCTCAATATCTTGGTATTCATTTCATCAATGTGGCTCTTCATGAACATCAGCCCTAGACTGATTCTAATTTTGGTTCTATCTCTATTTCTTCTTCCGACCACCAGCCATCTATTTATATCAAAGTTCGAGTACCATGAAGCAATGAGGCTTCAACATGAACAATGCACACAACAGTTGTAGTTATATAGAGAGAAGCACAATGAACAAGAAGAGAAAAGTGTAGGATAAACTTCACATAGTCTTTAATGGAAAAGCCATTGGCGAGAAGCTAATAATGCTGCGATCTTCATCTATGAATGCATTGGCTCCTACGAGGCTTGGTGTGATCCAACTGATTGTACTTGCTAGGCATATCCTTCTCTACAACAGAATAGAAATTGGAAGGGAGATGGGAGCATTTGAAACTTTTATTCTAAAATCTGCGTAATGGTAGAACAACAAATATAAAAAAATAAATCAATAAAAAAATAGAAGATTTTAAAAATGAGGAAAGAAAATTATATACTTCTAACAAGATAATGGTAGCCTTGTATATTATAATACCTGTCCTCAAGTCTACATAATTAGTCATATCAATTTGTATAAAGATATGCACATAAGACAATCTGCCATTATGTTCAGAACCATGTTCTAGGAGGAGGTTATGGGTTCGAATTTTAGGAAGGTTGTATTTTAAGGATTTTAACTCATGATTTCTAGAAAATCTAAAGTTATGATACCATGATAACAATATGTCAGAATGCAAAAGCTTAAGCTAATAGCAAAAGGGTCACCAATGTAAATTAGACTTGATAAACAATATTATACAACTAACAACATTTTCTTAGCAATCCATATGCCCTTGTAAAAATCCAGTAACTCGATCATAAGGACTTCATAATCCACCAAGTGGTTAAACTAACAAGAAAAATCAGAACCACCAAAGAAAAGAACTAGATCAAAAGAATGAAACAAAACAACATTCATATAGTCCAATTTCATACATCATTGATACATCAAATCATTGAAAACACAACATAAAATGATTGATAAAACTAAAATAAACTCTAGAGTTAATTAGGTCTACACCAAGGAGGGGGAGGAAAAAGAGATAAGTAAAAGATAATGGATAGATTTAGAAGCCTTGTCCATATTGTTATCGATATCAATTGTCTAGTAGATAATGCATCTAGAGCCCGAATAAAGCCTTCTTTCCCTTTTTATAGTAAAAGGGATACGCAATTGTAGAAATGACTATCTTTGTTAGTTAGTAACAATGGTTCTCGATATGACTATCTTACTTTTAAGTGTCCAAAATACTACTAATAGGAGATTATTGCAGAAATAACCTTTCTCGAAAACTTTGGCCAAAATGCTTTACATTCTTTTTGATAGTGTTGTTAAGAGTGTTGTATAGGTGCCTAGGCGGTCTTGTTGGGAACCCACCCATGCCGCTGATATTTCAAAAAAAAAATTAGATGGCAGCGGAAGAGGCATGTGCGGGATCGACGTTCATCGCATGAACATTGTTTCATGAACCGTTCGTAGTTAGGCAAGAATTAAAAACTTTTAAAACATTTAGAAGATCAGATCTTCACCTTGTGCGGGTAGATGATCACCGCAAACTGAAGTTCGTGGTTTTAGGATGAAGCTTCGTTTGAAGCCGTTCAAACGTCCGGCCTCTACGGGTATCCACACGATGCAGAGGACCGATCAAAGCTTTCTTGTCTTCCCAGGGTGCTAGCTCCCTTGCAAAGACTTCTTTTGATGGCTGATTTCCTCTCTATCAATCAACCCTTGATTGTGCTTGAGAGGAGGAAGAAGAAGAAGGCAACTGGATGAAGAACCAAAGCCCTTGCAGCCTACTCCCTTTTCCTTGCGTTGGAAGGAGGAAGAGAAGAGTAGGGGGCCGCCAATGGCTTTTCCTTTTCTTCCGTTGCTTGCGGCTGAACCAAGAGGAGAGGAGAGGGAGGCGTACGGCTTGAAGAGGAGGAGGACCAAGTTTGCCCTAGGTGCCGCCCCCAAGCCCTTTTAAAGGCATGAAGGGCTCCTACAAATTAGGAGCCCTTGATCACCTTCCAAGGGGGGCGTCGGCCCCTCTTGTGTTGCCGCCCCAAGCAAAGGAAAGGAGGAGGGGCGTGTGCCCCTCCTTCATGGTTGCCCTATTCCTCATTAAGTAAGGATTTGGATGCCCTAATGTGATTAAGTCCTAATCCAATTAGGCTTAGTCCAAGGGTGAACCAATTTGGGTCCAATCTAGGTAAGTCCTAATCCAATTAGAACTTAAAACAATTTTGACTCAATTGAACTCTTCAATCCTAATCCAATTAGGAGTCTTATTGATTCATTAGATTAATAATTAATTGTGACTTAAGAAACCCTAATCCAAATTAGGACATATTTGATTTTAGTCCTAATCCAATTAGGACTCTATTTGAATCCGAAGTCCTAATCTGATTAGGACTCTAGGAATCCTACTCCAAGTAGGAATCCGATTCTAATTCGAAACTCCTAATCTTATTAGGATTGTAGGAATCCTATTCCAAGTAGGAATCCCAGTCGTACTCCAACTAGGATTCCCAGTCCTAATCCAATTAGGACTCTAGGAATCCTACTCGAAGTAGGACTCTTGTTTTAAGTCCAATTAATTCTCTTTGTTCCTTCTTCAACCGAATATCAATCGAATTGATTACTTGTGATTCCTAATCACGATTCAACCATCGGATCGGTCAATACTTCTAGTGTGTGTGACCCCATAGGTTCTACTCTGACTGGTAGTGAGATATATCATGATCTCTATCATGATATCATTGAAAACTCCTTTCAATGGATTGGAACGATTCCAACTCTACTCATTAGGGTTTATCGATCATCGAGATAATCCCTGTGAGTCCCACCATCCACCAGTGACACCTAGCAGCATGTAGTGGCTACCCTGTAGAATAGAATGATGAACCTCTAGGTGCAGTTATCGTGTGATACAGTCCTACTATCGTGGATCCCTACAGGACGGAGGTCATGGACAACTCGTCAAACCCCATCGTCTGTCATATGTGAAGATTTATTCGACTTAAGTTCGAGAGTGGAAAATCCTTTTTCCACTGTGCATACTGCCCCGGCCGAGGTCTTACGAACTCAGTCTTATAAATCACATAGGATCTCTCCTTATCTATCAAGGTCGATAGATTCCTTATAGGTGCATACCCTACTCCTACAGTGAACTTACTGCAGCCAATCTACACTGCATGGACCCATATGTCTAGAGACCATGTATGTGTGCAGTCAAACTACAATAACCTCACTGTGAGTAGCCGAAGCACCGCAGGTCAAAGGACCAGTCACACTACTGCAACATCAAGCAAGTCACTGACGAGTGGATAGACATCCAAGTGACTTCTTGTCTTGGTCACGCTCAGTACCCTTGTTCTCTAACAAGCACCTGCACTATCACTTCAGTGTCCCTACACTGTGGACTCAAGTCTCGTCCATCCAGAAGGAAAGTGATCTGTGCACTGATCGGATCGATCACCGTCCTTGTGATGATCCATTGATCAGGAGCATTTAAAATTAATCACCAATGATACATTGCTCAAATTCTCAACTCTTGAGAATATGCATCATCATCTTATTAATTTCTTGGATGATTCATAGACACATAAATAATATGAATGAAAAGATGCCTTTTATTTATTTAATAATAAATAGTCAAGTACAAAATTATGTCCCTAGAATTAACAATGTGTCAGCCAGATTGGCTTCTAGGGCATACATCTAACAATCTCCCACTTGCACTAAAGCCAATCAGTCATATATCTAAGCCCCATCTTCTCAAGATGGGCTTCAGTCTTTTGCTGACTTAGCTGCTTAGTGAGCGGATCTGCCACGTTATCCGCGGAGTCTACTCTCTGCACTTCTACATATTTCTTCTCAACATAGTCGTGTATGAGATGGAAGCGTGTTGCCCAGATAGACAACCCAAGAGGGGGGGTGAATTGGGTTTTAAGATAATTTAGCTATTTAAAACGTTTGTGGATGACTAATTAATCCTTTAGCGTGATGATTAATTAGTTTCTATGTGCTGTGAATGGAATGAGAGAAGTAGAGAGACAAAACAATCACAAACACAATATTTTATAGTGGTTCGGAGCTAACCCTTGCTCCTACGTCCACTCTCCAAGTCTCACTTGGGAATTCACTATAACCCCTTGGATTACAGCCGGTTGTTTTACAAGCTCACAACCAAACTTGTTGTTTTACGAGCTCACAACGAACTCGGTCGGTTTTCCCTGGCTCACCGACTAGAACCGCCCCGATTGTTTTCCCGAGATCACAATCAAACCCTTACACGTTGGTTTTACACTCGGCTCACCAACAAACCTCTACACTCTTGATTCAATCCCCCGATTGAACCAAGCAAATACAAGATGTAGATGAAAAGAACAAATAGAAAAACAAAGCTTCTCAAAAGCTGATAAATAACAATATAAACAGAAGAGAAGTTAGAAGCCCTCAAACACGTTTGAGTTGGAGTTGTGTAGGGTTTCTCGCGCTTCGGGTCTCCTCTTGAATGTCTGGTCGACTTGAATGCAGGAGGAGATCTCTTTCAATGTTGGGAAGAAGTAGATGGATGCAGTTAATGCCGCTCTTCCCTCTTTTCGTTGAAAACCCACTTGCAGAGAAAATGAATGCTTGATCTCTTTGAATGGAATAGTTGTTCTCTACCTTGCTACAGTCCTCTGTGGCTATTTAAACCATCCCCCACGGAAACTAGCCGTTAGAGACCTTTTTCTGCCCGTTCTGCACACTCTGTACAACCTGACAATATGTCCGTTGGTGGGTCGGAGTCGACTCGCGCGATCAGGAGTCGACTCGGCTGTAGCGGGAGTCGACTCATGCTTTTCTGGAGTCGACTCGGCAACTGTTCCGGATTTGAATTAAAGTCGCCTCTTCGACTGGGAGTCGACTCGACTTGACCCGGAGTCGACTCGCCAACTTCTGGAGCTGACTTGGCTTTTTCGGAGTCGGCTCATCCCATGGAGTCCGTGGATCTATTTTTGAACTTGGGCCACTCGAGTCGACTCGACAATCCTGGGAGTCGACTCGGCGCTCAGAGCCCGGACTTCCGATCTTCTGTCTTTTGGCTCGTCCAGTCTTGGAGTCGACTCGAACTTCCCCGGAGTCGACTCGGCTCTCAGTTTTCGAAACACTGTCTTCTGTCTTTTTGATGTAGCGCTGCCTTGGAGTCGACTCTAGCTGTCTTGGAGTCGACTCGGCTCTCAGACACAGCAAATTGGTCTTCTGTCTTCTTTGGGGTCGCGGTGTGTTGGAGTCGACTCGCATATTGCGGGAGTCGACTCGAATCTCAGAGTCCGAAAACTCCTCTCTGACTTTTTCTTTGCGTACCACTGAGAGTCGACTCTAGCCTTCTTTGGAGTCGACCTGCCAACCATCGGAGTCGACTCGCGTTCCACAGGAGTCGACTCGAATCTCAGGGTCGAAAAACGCTCTCTGACTTTTCTGCCTGTAACTCCTTGGAGTCGACTCATACTAATCCGGAGTCGACTCGGTAAACATCGGAGTCGACTCGCGCACTTCGGGAGTCGACTCGCTGACAGGTTTTGAGATGTGTTCTTCTGTTCGTCTGTCTGTTCTCAGTCGGAGTCGACTCATAATGGTCCGGAGTCGACTCGAGCCCGTGCCGGTGCTTCTGATACGCTTGGAGTCGACTCGTAACATCCTGGAGTCGACTCGAGTCTCAGACTTTGGTTCAAACTGACTTCTTAACTTATCCAAAATATTATGAACCAAGTCTAGAAACACTTTACACAAGATTTTCACTGAAACACTCAATTGAATTCATTAGTAAATAAAAGATATACTCAAATGCTTTGATCTCATCAAAATCAAATAGGGTTATGATCAATCACTCCACAATCTCCCCCTTTTTGATGATGACAAAACATTGAGTATATGTAAAGTGAATTGCTCAATAAACAAGGAAGTAAAATCCATAAATGAATTCAAATGTCTGGTAATTTAATTTATCCAAGCTTGAAAGGTGTGAACCATAAATTTCGGAGTTAAAGCTCCCCCTTTCATTTGGAATTATATAAGCCTTCATATCATGCAATCAATTGTTTGGCTTATATATATTTAATGATTTAGCTTGCTTAAAATTCAGATTCTCCCCCTCAACATATGCAATCTACTTTGGTTTGATTCTAAGAATTTTTGAATTTTAAATTTTGGTTTTTAGAGGGAAAATCTGTCAATTTGTTCTTGAGTTGGATTCAGCTAATCTCCGAATATCCCTTGAATAGATTATGGAGATTACTCCATTAGGAGCCCCAACAGAGAGATAATGAGCCTCGAAGTACCGAATCCACTTAGAACAAATTTTTGTGTATTTAAAAAGTTTTTTTTTTTATTGATTTTCATTCATTGATTCCTTTTACATATTTTATACATATTTCTCCCTCTTTTTGTCATCGTATCAAAAAGGAGGTAAGCAGAACACACAATCAATCATAGATCAAATGGCACAGAATTGAAGAAAATATGGCTACTCATTGTATTGATTTGTATGTAAATACATTTGAGAATACAATAAGTAAAGCAAAACAATACATATCAAAATAAAACACAAAAACAGCTAAGGTCTCCTCGAGGATGTAGCTCCTCCTCTCGAGGATGTATCTCCTCCTCTCGAGGATGTGGCTCCTCCTCTCGAGGATGATGCGGGTCCCCGAGGCATGCGCTCTACAAGCAGTTGGACCGCATTGGTGACGTGCTCGAGCTGTCGGATAATGGCCTGGGTGGCCCTGCTATGCATCGTGTCGAGCTCGGTCACCGACTTCTGAAGTGCATCCAGCTTGTCGATGAGCACATTCGACAAGCGCACGGCCCCCTGGGTAGTGGTGCTCATGTCCTTCCGGATGTCATCGCGCATCTTCCGAGTGATGCCCGTGACCTCACTCATACTGGAGAACTGAGCCTGAATCAAACTCCTGAGGTTGTATATCTCTTCCCGTACATGAGCCGTCATGTCAGTCACGGCTGTCAGGGAAGGGACCAACGCTAAAGATGGTGCAGGAGAGGGAGCTGGCACTGAACCCCGGAGCTCCCGAAGTAGGTCATCTCGCAGATCTCGGACAATCTCCTGCCGCAACTCCCGGAGCTGCTCAGGAGCGATCCGGACCTCCATGGGCTGAGTAGGTGGAGCTGAGGAGGAGGGTCCGGCTGAGGTGGTAGGAGCAGAAGTAGAGGAAAAGTCAGGATAGTCAGAGTCTGGGTCAGGACTAGGGGAATGTCTGGTGGTAGGTGGGGAGGTGGCAGACTTCCTAACCCAGGTCCCCTCTACTTTTCGAAACCCCATCCTGTGTAGGGTCCCCGGACGCATGCGATCAGTCCATCGCAACGCCTTAAAGGGTTTCCCCTCAGGAATGGGAATCTCAGCCTCCCTGATCAAAAGGGTGAACAACATACCGTATGGGAGGGTGAGCCTAGGTCTATCTAGGGGCTCACACAAATATCTATACATCATCTTGGGAAAGTTGATTGGGGTGTCCTGGATGATGTAGTACATGAGGGCTAAGTCCCTCTCAGACACGAAATCGAATCTCCCGGTCTTAGGGAACAATGACCGAGAGAGGATGCTCAAGAGAAGCCGCAACTCAACTGCAAGTGAGCTAGCGGACACCTCATCTAATGGGGACTGAGGTGGATAACCTAGAATGGCCGTAAGGGCCTCAGTCCTATCCTCGGGGTGTGTGGGAGACCCCTAACTGTGGAAGGTGGAGGACCTGAGCAATGGTATCCTCCGAAATGAATAATGGGACACCGGCTACCGTGCCCTCGATACCCCCATCTCCCCTATGGACGGTACCATAAAACTCTCTAACTAATCCAAGGTATGTGGGGAGATCTAGGGTGAGGAAAAACTCTAAGCCCTGGGCCCTTAGTCTTTCTCCTACAGTGAAGCCCTCCTGGGAGAGATAGTCGAAATCGACGTATCTCCCGGTGGAGACCGCCTTCCCGGCGCACGGCCTCGAGGGAACTGCCCTCGGCGGGGAACGAGCCGGAGGTTGTGGCCTCGCAGGATCGTGCCGAGCCTTGGAACGCCTCTCGGGACCGGCCTCGGGTCGGGACCTCTTCCGGACAACGGCTTTACGAGGCATAGTGACCTAGGATGGGAGGAAAAGCCCTAATGGACGGTGAAAGATCGACGGAAAAGGCTTGGGGACGACCGGGGACGACCTAGGAGTCGGCTCTAGGGCTTGTGAACAGTGGCGGCGGAGAATAGAAATGTTTTGAAAACGATGGAGCTAGGGTTAAAAAGTCGGATCCCGACTGCGAGTCGACTCCTCCTTACGAGCCGACTCTGAAACTTACTCGAGTCGTCTCTAACTTTGGCACGCACCTAAAAATCATGCTATGTTCGTGCCGAATGAGGGAAAATCACTAAATTATGATCTGATTTGATGATCATTGAAAAGAAACTCTATTTTAGCCACAATCTAATCATCAAAATCAATGAATCTAGTGGAAACTACCACTAGGATGGATCAATCACTCCTAATCCCCTCCTAAGCACACTAAATCTCTCTTCACTTAGGGATTTTGTAAAAATGTCAGCTAATTGATCATCAGTGCAAACAAATTGTAGTGTCACATCACCATTCAGTACATGATCTCTTATGAAGTGATGTCTTATCTCAATGTGTTTAGTTCTTGAATGCTGAATTGGATTTTTAGTTAGATTAATGGCACTTGTATTATCACAATTAATAGGTATTTTATCTTGTTTAATGCCATAATCTTCTAATTGTTGTTTGATCCACAAGATTTGAGCACAACAACTCCCGGCTGCAACATATTCAGCTTCAGCAGTAGATAATGCAACCGAGTTTTGTTTCTTGCTAAACCATGAGATGAGGTTTTCTCCTAGAAATTGACAAGACCCGCTGGTACTTTTTCTATCAAGTTTACATCCAGCAAAGTCTAAATCTGTGTATCCTATTAAGTTCAGACTAGATTCTTTAGAATACCATAAATCTATGTTCTTAGTTCCTATTAGGTATTTAAAGATTCTCTTAACTACAATTATATGTGATTCCTTAGGATTAGACTGATATCTAGCACACATGCAAACACTAAACATGATATCAGGTCTACTTGCAGTAAGATACAATAAAGATCCTATCATACCTCTATATAGTTTCTGATCTACAGATTTACCTGATTCATCTTGGTCTAATTTGCATGATGAGCTCATGGGGGTGCTGATTGACTTGTTTCCCTCCATATCAAACTTCTTGAGCATCTCCTTGATATATTTGGCTTGATTGATGAAGATGCCTCCTTCAGACTGTTTGATTTGAAGCCCGAGGAAGTAGTTCAGCTCTCCCATCATGCTCATCTCAAATTCACTCTGCATCAAATCAGCAAATTCTTCGCAGAGGCGATTGTTAGTAGCACCGAAAATGATATCATCAACATAAATCTGTACTAATAGCATATCTTGGTTTTTCTTCTTTAGAAACAATGTTGTATCTACATTTTCCCTAGAGAACTCATGTTCTAATAAGAATTTGCTAAGCCTCTCATACCATGCTCTAGGTGCTTGTTTCAAACCATAAAGTGCTTTGTTCAACTTATATACATGATTAGGGTATTGATGATTTTCAAAACCAGGAGGTTGTTCTACATATACCTCCTCATTAATATACTCATTTAAAAATGCACTTTTTACGTCCATTTGAAATAGTTTGAAGTCTTTAGAGCATGCATATGCTAATAATAATCTAATAGCCTCAAGTCTAGCTACAGGAGCAAAGGTTTCATCAAAATCTATATCTTCTTCTTGATTATAACCCTTTGCTACTAGTCTAGCCTTATTTCTTATAACAATTCCATTTTCATCAAGTTTATTTTTATAAATCCATTTAGTACCTATAATTGGATATTTAGAAGGTCTTTCAACTAGATTCCATACCTTGTTTCTAGTAAATTGGTTTAATTCTTCTTGCATTGCATTTATCCAATTTACATCATTTTCGGCTTCTTCTATGTGTTTGGGCTCAAAGTGTGAGACAAAAGCTAGATGGTTATTTAAATTTCTAAGAAATGCTCTAGTCCTAACCGGTTGAGATGGATCATCTAGAATTAGTTCCTTAGGATGCCCGTGAGCATACCTCCAAGCTTTAGTTAGCCCATGATCCACAATAGCCTCTTGGCTTGATGATGCACCTTCAATTAATTTTTGATTATCATCTTGTAATGTCATCTCATCTATCTTTTCTTAAAGAATTTCAGCATCATCATCAAAATTAACTTTCTTACTAGAGGAAATATCACTAGAATCATCAAACACAACATGTATGGATTCTTCTATAACTAGGGTTCTTTTATTAAAGACTCTATAGGCTTTACTAGTTGTAGAGTAACCTAAGAATATGCCCTCATCAGATTTAGAGTCAAATTTACCTAGATTATCTTTTCCATTATTATGAACAAAACACCTACATCCAAAAATATGAAAGTAATTAACTTTTGGTTTTCTGTTTTTCCAAGTTTATAAGGTGTTTTCTTTATAATGGATCTCAATAAAACTCTATTTAATATATGACAAGCAGTATTAATGGCTTCTCCCCAAAAGTACTTAGGGAGGTTGTTTTCACACAACATAGTTCTAGCCATTTCCTCTAGAGTTCTTATTTTTTCTCTCCACAACTCCATTTTGTTGTGGTGTCCTAGGTGCTGAAAAATTGTGTGTTATCCCCTTTTTACTACAAAACTCATCAAATAAATGATTTTCAAATTCAGTACCATGGTCACTTCTAATAGCTATTACTGAAGTATTTCTAGCATTGGTTACTTCTTTATGAAATTTCTTGAAAGATGAGAAAGCTTGATCCTTATGAGCTAAGAACATGACCCAAGTGTATCTAGAATAATCATCTAGAATAACTAGACCATATTTATTTCTACCTAGACTAGTGGTTCTAGTTGGTCCGAATAGGTCCATGTGTAGTAGTTCTAGAGGTCTAGAGGTAGAGACACAATTTATAGATTTAAAAGAATTCCTAGATTGTTTGCCATACTGACAAGCTTCACAAATTTTATTCTTTTCAAACTTTAGTTTTGGCAAACCTATCACGGAATCTCTTTTAACTAGTTTAGATATTGTGTCCATGCTTGCATGACCTAACTTACGGTGCCATAACCAACTAGCATCATTGTCCTTAGTTTCATTAACAACTAAGCATGGGTTGTGTTTAGCAAGATCCTCAAGGTCTACAACATACACATTCCCACGTCTTATTCCTTTAAAAACTAAACTATTATCATTTGGGTTTGTTATGATGCATAGTGATGGTTTAAACATAACATTATAACCTCTATCACATAGTTGGCTAATGCTCAATAAGTTATGCTTAAGACCATCAACATATCTAACATTATCAATAAAAGTAGAAGGGATAATCTGTACTTTACCTATACCAATGATGTGACCTTGGTTATTGTCTCCAAAAGTCACAGCACCTCCCTTCTTAGCTTCAAGGGTGAAGAATTGATCCTTGTCACCCATCATGTGTCTTGAGCAGCCACTATCCAAGTACCAGCAGTTTTTGTTGACCTTGGCTGCAAGACACTCCTACACAAGCAAATCATATAATCTTAGGTACCCAAGTTTTCTTGGGTCCTTTATGGTTAGTCATGTTGGTTTCTTTTGGAACCCATACCCTTTTAATTTTTCTTTTTGTTTTACCTTTCCTAAAATTACACACATTTGCTTTATGTCCTATAGTTCCACAACAAAAGCAGATTATTTTCTTAGTTTTGCTTTCTCCTGCTTTAACAAAGAAGTTACTAAGAAGTTTTTGCTTATTTTTTTGGTTTATATCCTAAACCTGCTCTATTAAATACTGCTCGTTGACTATTAAGTATCATATTCAATTTTTCTGAGCTATATGTAAATTTTTCAACCAAGAATTTGTATTTTTCAAGTTCTTGAGTTAGTGTTTGTTTTTCTGCTTTTAGATCATTTAGTTCTTTTGTGATATTCTCATTTATGTGTTCATTGTTTTTGGGTTCTAATGTTTCTTTGTTCAGCCTTTCATTTTCTTTAGTTAAGGTTTTATTCTTTTGTACCAAGATTTGGTTGCTCGTTTTAAGTTCTGCATTTTCTTTGATAAGAACATCTTTATCCTTAACTAATGAATCATACTTACGGATATAAGTTTGGTTAGTTACTTTTAGTTCTTTGTTTTTAACATTTATAGCCTTATATTCAATCATTAGTTCATTAAATGCATCATAAAGTTCATCAAAAGTAAAATCTAGATGCGTTTCGGATGTTACCTCATTATCATTGGCCATGAAGCAGAAGTTGGCTTTTTCTTCTTGTTCCTCATCTGATGAAGAAGATGATGCGTCGGAGTCGGATAGTGTCGTGACAAGAGCCTTCTTCTTCTTGTACTTGCTCCCCTTCTTCAGTAAAGGGCACTCAGCTCTTATGTGACCCGGCTTCTTGCACTCATAACACCCAATCTCCTCACTTTCCCTTTCCTTACCTTTATCCTTGCGATAGGAATTTGAGGGGCCTCTCCTTTGATGAAAGGACTTTTTGTTGTTGATGAATTTCTGAACTTGCGCACTAGTAGAGCCTCATCATCATCTCCCTCATGATCCTCTTCTTCACTGCTGCTACTGCAAGACAGGTCCTTGTTAGATGAAGTGGATTTAAGAGCTATTACCTTTTTCTTATGGGAGGACTCTTCTTCGCTGTGCTGCTTCATTGTGAGCTCGTGAGTCATTAGGGATCCAAGAAGCTCTTCAAGTGGAAGCTTGTTCAAGTCCTTAGCTTCTTGGATTGCCGTCACCTTGGCTTCCCATGACCTTGGTAGACAGCGAAGAATTTTCCTGACAAGCTCACTGTTAGTATAGTTTTTGCCAAGGCTTTTTAGGCCATTGACAATGTCAGTGAATCTAGTGAACATGCAAGTGATTGTTTCATTAGAATCCATTTTAAATAGTTCATACTTATGAACCAATATATTTATTTTGGATTCTTTAACTTGATTCGTGCCCTCATGGGTCACTTCAAGTCTATCCCAAATCTCTTTTGCAGAGTTGCAAGTAGAGACCCTATTGAATTCATTCCTATCTAAGGCACAATAAAGCACATTCATAGCTTTAGAATTTAGTTGTGTCTTTCTCATGTCATGTTCATCCCAATCCTTTTCTAGTTTGGGTACCGTGACACCCTCTACATATATGGATGGGATGTATGGCCCATTTACTACAATGATCCACATCTCATAGTCTTGGGCTTGGATGAATATTCTCATCCTAGCCTTCCAATATGAGTAGTCGGATCCATTAAAGAATGGGGGTCTTTGGGTGGACTGACCCTCAATATGGAAAGATCCAAATGGGGTTGTCATTTTGATCTTTTACTCTTAGGGTAGAAGAGTTTTGGCTCTGATACCACTTGTTGCCCAGATAGACAACCCAAGAGGGGGGGTGAATTGGGTTTTAAGATAATTTAGCTATTTAAAACGTTTGTGGATGACTAATTAATCCTTTAGCGTGATGATTAATTAGTTTCTATGTGCTGTGAATGGAATGAGAGAAGTAGAGAGACAAAACAATCACAAACACAATGTTTTATAGTGGTTCGGAGCTAACCCTTGCTCCTACGTCCACTCCCCAAGTCTCACTTGGGAATTCACTATAACCCCTTGGATTACAGCCAGTTGTTTTACAAGCTCACAACCAAACTTGTTGTTTTACGAGCTCACAACGAACTCGGTCGGTTTTTCCTGGCTCACCGACTAGAACCGCCCCGATTGTTTTCCTGGGATCACAATCAAACCCTTACACGTTGGTTTTACACTCGGCTCACCAACAAACCTCTACACTCTTGATTCAATCCCCCGATTGAACCAAGCAAATATAAGTTGTAGATGAAAAGAACAAATAGAAAAACAAAGCTTCTCAAAAGCTGATAAATAACAATATAAACAGAAGAGAAGTTAGAAGCCCTCAAACACGTTTGAGTTGGAGTTGTGTAGGGCTTCTCGCGCTTCGGGTCTCCTCTTGAATGTCTGGTCGACTTGAATGCAGGAGGAGATCTCTTTCAATGTTGGGAAGAAGTAGATAGATGCAGTTAATGCCGCTCTTCCCTCTTTTCGTTGAAAACCCACTTGCAGAGAAAATGAATGCTTGATCTCTTTGAATGGAATAGTTGTTCTCTACCTTGCTACAGTCCTCTATGGCTATTTAAACCATCCCCCACGGAAACTAGCCGTTAGAGACCTTTTTCTGCCCGTTCTGTACACTCTGCACAACCTGACAATATGTCCGTTGGTGGGTCGGAGTCGACTCGCGCGATCAGGAGTCGACTCGGCTGTAGCGGGAGTCGACTCATGCTTTTCTGGAGTCGACTCGGTAACTGTTCCGGATTTGAATTAAAGTCGCCTCTTCGACTGGGAGTCGACTCGACTTGACCCGGAGTCGACTCGCCAACTTCTGGAGCTGACTTGGCTTTTTCGGAGTCGGCTCATCCCATGGAGTCCGTGGATCTATTTTTGAACTTGGTCCACTCGAGTCGACTCGACAATCCTGAGAGTCGACTCGGCGCTCAGAGCCCGAACTTTCGATCTTCTGTCTTTTGGCTCATCCAGTCTTGGAGTCGACTCGAACTTCCCCGGAGTCGACTCGGCTCTCAGTTTCCGAAACACTGTCTTCTGTCTTTTTGATGTAGCGCTGCCTTCGAGTCGACTCTAGCTGTCTTGGAGTCGACTCGGCTCTCAGACACAGCAAATTGGTCTTCTGTCTTCTTTGGGGTCGCGGTGTCTCGGAGTCGACTCGCGTATTGCGGGAGTCGACTCGAATCTCAGAGTCCGAAAACTCCTCTCTGACTTTTTCTTTGCGTACCACTGAGAGTCGACTCTAGCCTTCTTTGGAGTCGACCTGCCAACCATCGGAGTCGACTCGCGTTCCACAGGAGTCGACTCGAATCTCAGGGTCGAAAAACGCTCTCTGACTTTTCTGCCTGTAACTCCTTGGAGTCGACTCATACTAATCCGGAGTCGACTCGGTAAACATCGGAGTCGACTCGCGCACTTCGGGAGTCGACTCACTGACAGGTTTTGAGATGTGTTCTTCTGTTCGTCTGTCTGTTCTCAGTCGGAGTCGACTCATAATGGTCCGAAGTCGACTCGAGCCCGTGCCGATGCTTCTGATATGCTTGGAGTCGACTCGTAACATCCTGGAGTCGACTCGAGTCTCAGACTTTGGTTCAAACTGACTTCTTAACTTATCCAAAATATTATGAACCAAGTCTAGAAACACTTTACACAAGATTTTCACTGAAACACTCAATTGAATTCATTAGTAAATAAAAGATATACTCAAATGCTTTGATCTCATCAAAATCAAATAGGGTTATGATCAATCACTCCACAAAGCGCCGCTCTATGTGCTTGGACTTCTGATGAGACCTTGGTTCCTTAGCAAGAGCTATGGCGCCATTATTATCGCAGTAGAGTGTTATGGCATCTGATGTCATCACGTCCAACTCTGCAATGAATTTCTTGAACCAGAAGCCTTCCTTAGCAGCTTCAGAGGCGGCGATGTATTTAGCTTCCATAGTAGAATCAGCAATAATCAGTTGTTTAGAACTCTTTCAATTCACCGTACCACCATTGCACAAGAACACATATCCAGATGTTGACTTCCTATCATCGACATCAGTCATGAAGTCTGAATCTGTGTACCCTTCTACCTTTAACTCTGATGATCCTCCAAAAACCAAGAATAAATCTTTAGTTCTTCTCAAGTACTTAGGAATATTCTTCACAGCTGTCCAGTGTTCTTCACCTGGATTCGACTGATATCTGCTTGTGACACTCACAGCAAGGGCTATATCAGGTCGTGTACATAGCATGGCATACATAAGGCTCCCTATTGCCGATGCATAGGATATCTTGCTCATGCATTGAATCTCTTCAGATGTGTTGGGGCACATCTTCTTGGAGAGATGAATTCCATGCCTTAGGGGTAAGAGACCCCTCTTGGAGTTTTTCATGCTGAACCTCTTCAGCACCTCCTCTATGTACATCTTCTGTGAAAGGCCAAGCATCCTTTTAGATCTATCTCTATAGACCTTTATTCCCAAAATATAGGATGCTTCCCCAAGGTCTTTCATGGAGAATTCTTTTGACAACCAGACCTTGACCGAGATTAGCATGGGAATATCATTCCCTATCAGTAGGATGTCGTCCACGTACAGTACGAGAAATACGACAGCGCTTCCACTAACCTTTTTGTAAACACACGGTTCCTCTTCGTTTTTGTTGAAATCAAATGTTTTGATTGCGTCATCGAAACGAGTGTTCCAACTCCGAGATGCTTGCTTTAGTCCATAGATGGACCTTTGCAGCTTGCAAACCTTGTGATCTCCATCACTGAAAGTGAAACCCAAAGGCTGTTCCATATAGATATCTTCATCAAGATATCCATTCAGGAAAGCAGTTTTCACATCCATCTGCCAGATTTCATAATCATGAAATGCTGCAATGGCAAGCAATGTTCGGATAGATTTTAGCATGGCTACAGGTGAAAAGGTCTCCTGATAGTCAATGCCTTCGCGCTGACTATACCCTTTTGCCACCAGCCTTGCCTTATAGGTCTCTACCTCTCCATCCGAACCTATCTTCCTTTTGTAGATCCATTTGCATCCAATAGGTACAATACCTTCTAGTGGGTCTACTAAGGTCCAGACTTGGTTGGAATGCATGGAGTCTAACTCTGACTTCATAGCTTCTAACCATTTCTCAGAATCGACATCAGATATCGCCTCGTTGTAGGTTTTGGGATCCTGTATGTGATCCCTATCTCCCACTAGGAATATTTCCTCGGTATCCTCTTCTAGTATACCTAAGTATCTATCGGGAGGATGGGAGACCCTACTAGATCTACGAGGTGGTCGAGGGACATCGTGTACTGCCTCTGTATGAATGGGTTCAATAGGATCCATGACTCTTTGCCTTTCAGAGACTTTCTCTTCAAGCTCAATTTTTCTCCCACTGCCTCTATCAAGGATAAACTGGTTTTCTAAGAAGATGGCGTGACGGCTCACAAACACATTGTGATCCTCTGAGACGTAAAAATTGTATCCTAATGACTCTTTAGGATATCCTATAAAACAAGCACTTATGGTCCTAACCCCTAACTTGTCTGCCTGTAGTCTCTTGACGTGGGCCGGACATCCCCAAATCTTGAGATGACCAAGACTTGGTTTCTTACCATGCCATATCTCATACGGTGTGGTAGGAACGGATTTAGAGGGAACTCTATTCAGTAGATATACTGCGGTAAGTAAGGCATCTCCCCAAAGAAACATAGGTAAATCAGTGAAGCTCATCATGGACCTGACCATATCCAATAGGGTTCGATTCCTCCTCTCTGACACCCCGTTGAGTTGAGGTGTATCCGGAGGTGTCCACTGTGAGACTATGCCGTTTTCCTTGAGATAGTCCCGGAATTTCCCACTAAGGTATTCTCCTCCTCGATCTGATCGAAGAGCCTTAAGAGGTTTTCCAGTTTGTTTTTCTACTTCATTCTTGAACTCTTTGAACTTTTCAAAAGATTCAGACTTGTGTCTCATAAGATACACATACCCATACCGTGAATAATCATCGGTAAAGATAATGAAGTATGAATAACGTTCCCTGGCTAGCACATCGAATGGGCCACATACATCTGTATGTACTAGGGTAAGTATTTCAGTGGTCCTCTCCCCATGTCCTACAAAGGGCAATCTAGCCATTTTTACTTGAAGACAGGACTCGCAAACTAGATACGACTCGGAAGTCAATGAGCCGAGAAGCCCATCTTTATCCATTTTGTTCATCCTATCCTCTCCAATATGGCCAAGTCTGAGGTGCCACAAATATTTTTGGTTTATCTCATCTCTGGATCTTTTGGATCCTTTGGCACTCACTTCTTGCTCGGTAACATTATCAGATACATCCATATGCAAATGATAGAGACTGTCAATCATAAAACCACGTGCGACTATTTTATTTCTTAAATAAATAGAACAACAGTCTTTGTCAAATGTAAAAACATGACCTTCCTGTGCTAGATATGGAACAGAAATCAAATTTCTGCTAGCAACAGCTACATAATAGCAGTCTCTAAGTAATAAACTAAACCAGACGGTAATCGCAGATGGTAGGTGCCCACAGCCACAGCAGCAACTTTTGCCCCATTGCCAACCCGAATGGTTACCGCACCTTCTGCCAGCCTTTTACTTTCCTTTAGACCCTGCATGGTAGTGCATAGATGAGCACTAAAACCAGAATCTATAACCCAACTAGAAGTAGAAGAAACCGTTAGATTAGTTTCAATTATGAGCAAGTCTATACCTTCTGAAGGTGTGTCACCTTTCTTGTTCTTCAAGCTCTCGAGGTATGAAGGACAGTTTCTCTTCCAGTGGCCGTCGACATTGCAGTGGAAATATTTTCCTTTGTCGTTAGCCTTTTTCTTTTGAACTTCCCTCTTTGGCTTCTTGTCTTTCTTCTGCTTCTTAGCAGGCTTCTTTTTCTTCCAAGTAGACTTTCTCTTGGAACCAGAAGTCAACTCAGCAGCAAGGACATTGCCCCTTGAACCTTTCAAGGCTCCCTCAGCAGTTACCAACATGTTTATCAGTTCAGTCTTAGTGCATTCAATTTTATTCATGTGGTAGTTTACTATAAACTGACCAAATGAATCAAGAAGTGACTGTAGGATCAAATCCACTTGTAATTCCTTGTGCATGTTCATTCCGAGCTTCTCAAGCTCCTCTAGGTCCTTGATCATAGTCAGACTGTGATCATGGACAGACTGCCCTTCGCGCATCTTTGTCTTGAAGAGCCTCTTGGACACTTCAAAACGAGCTGTGCGACTCTGCTCACCATACAACTCTTGCAGGTGTGCCAGTATGTCCCTAGCAGTCTTCATATTTTCATGCTGGCATTGGAGTTCATTTGACATGGATGCCATCATATAGCATTTAACTCTAATGTCATCATCCATCCACTTTTGATGCATCTGACGCTGAACATCAGTAGGACGAGTTGGTAGTGTGGGGCTATCTGAATCAAGTATGTAGCCTATTTTCTCACAGTCCAAAACAATTTTGAGGTTTCTAAGCCAGTCCTTGTAATTGGTTTCGGTAAGTCGGTTGGTCTCAAGAATACGGGTCAAAGGGTTTGAAGCTGACATTATATCTGCAGAGAGTAAAGATTCTAGTTAGACTTTTGTACTTGATCCTAATCTGTTCTAAGGTCTTTTAGAACAAATGTAACTCCCACTATTTTCTCGAATTCCTCACACTCCCCTGGTAGGGAAATGGAAATCCCACACGACTAGGATTTCTAGTGGGTACTGCGGTCCCACCAATTTACATGCCACCTCACCTAACAGTTATTGGTGACACATAGATTGATGAATGTACAACTCTTGTACAATGCTTCTCAAGCATGTTGCAGTACAACTTGGTCTGTAAGCCATGAAAACCTCACCTAACAGTTATTGGTCCCATTAATTAGTTAAGTCAGACCCACCGTATAACCGTAGGAATAAAGTCGTCATTGGGTCCTCACCTAACAGTTATTGGTGCCCAACCCCACCTTTACCCTACAACATCTCATGTCTATAGAGAGGTCCAGCCCCCCGATGCAACTTGACCACTGTGTCCAGCCGAGACAAATCAACATCAGAAAGACCTTAGCAGCTCTACTACAGTGGAAGACCTATTGATTTAATATTGGTTAATCAGGTCTTAGTGTTTGCAACTTGAGCTCTTCATAAGAGGTAATCGAACAATTGGCCAGGTAAGCAGGTGGGAGGCTCTCCTTACTCAGAGAGTAAGGTCCTAATTAAGTAACCACCTTTCATGCTTTCCTAGACACCAATTAGATCAATTAATCTAATATGACTTGCTCATGTCGGTTCACTCTTGACTTGATTGAGGAGGTTTCAATTTAGGTCTCAATTGGGTTTGCTACATCACATGTAAACCTATCTACCCGACTCTCATTCACATCACATGCAAACGGCACATTGGAGGCAGTTATAATCGCAGCAATAATTAAAGCTAAACTTTAAATAGGTGATGATCATGGATTCTAGTTAGGTCGTATTACAAGCACATGCACGTCAATCGATCAACTGGTCTTCAACTCTTGAATTGGTTCCAAGCCTCCTTGATTCGATCCTTGACCAACTCTTGATCCAATCGCCATCAACTGCTTAGACTCCTGTTCATCTCATGCCTTGTCTTCAACTTGATCGTTGACGTACATCACATCAGAGAAATACAACCAGATATAAAATAAAAATAAAAATAAATTATATCTCCTTTTAGGAGGCATGCAGGCCTCTCAAAACATCAAATAAGATGCATGCAAGCATCTGAAAAATTACATGACATCGCAGATCACATCGCAGGTCATTACATTTGATACCAAAAGGGTTTGAATCCTATGATCATCACCATATGCAACAATTATAATTTTCAGATCTGAAAACTAACTGATTATATCATGACATAGGTTGCTGATCATGCTAATCATGATTCTAAACTTTATAATCTCATTAACAATGCAATTAGAATCATCATCTTATCACATAAAAATCAGCATGCAAAAATCAGCACCCCTGAAAAATCTGCATGCAGAAATTTTCAACATGCATGATCATTCAATTTTCAGATCTAATAAGCCTTTAGATAATTAATTCTTACCTTAATCTACGAAGCCTAGGCTCTGATACCACTGTTGGGAACCCGCCCATGCCGCTGATATTTCAAAAAAAAAAAATCAGATGGCAGCGGAAGAGGCATGTGCGGGATCGACGTTCATCGCATGAACGTTGTTTCATGAACCGTTCGTAGTTAGGCAAGAATTAAAAACTTTTAAAACATTAGAAGATCAGATCTTCACCTTGTGCGGGTAGATGATCACCGCAAACTGAAGTTCGTGATTTTAGGATGAAGGTTCGTTTGAAGCCGTTCAAACGTCCGGCCTCTACGGGTATCCACACGATGCAGAGGACCGATCAAAGCTTTCTTGTCTTCCCGGGGTGCTAGCTCCCTTGCAAAGACTTTTTTTGATGGCTGATTTCCTCTCTATCAATCAACCCTTGATTGTGCTTGAGAGGAGAAAGAAGAAGAAGGCAACTGGATGAAGAACCAAAGCCCTTGCAGCCTACTCCCTTTTCCTTGCGTTGGAAGGAGGAAGAGAAGAGGAGGGGGCCGCCAATGGCTTTTCCTTTTCTTCCCTTGCTTGCGGCTGAACCAAGAGGAGAGGAGAGGGAGGCGTACGGCTTGAAGAGGAGGAGGACCAAGTTTGCCCTAGGTGCCGCCCACAAGCCCTTTTAAAGGCATGAAGGGCTCCTACAAATTAGGAGCCCTTGATCACCTTCCAAGAGGGGCGCCGACCCCTCTTGTGTTGCCGCCCCAAGCAAAGGTGTGGAGTGATTGATTAAAATTCTATTTGATTTTGATGAGCTCAAAGCATTTGAGTATATCTTTTGTTTACTAATGAATTCAATTAAGTGTTTCAGTGAAAATCTTGTCTAAGTGTCTCAAGACTTGGTTCATAATTTTTGGATAAGTTAAGAAGTCAGCTTGAACCAAAGTCTGAGACTCGAGTGGACTCCAGAGTATCACGAGTCGACTCCAAGCATATCAAGTTCACTGGCACGAGCTCGAGTCGACTCCGGATCAGTACGAGTCGACTCCGACTGAGAACAGACAGACAAACAGAAAGCACCAACTCAGAACCTGTCAACGAGTCGACTCCCGAAGTGCGCGAGTCGACTCCAATGTTCACGAGTCGACTCCAGGGAAGTATGAGTCGACTCCAAGGAGTCACAGGCAGAAAAGTCAGAGAGCAGTTTTCGGGTCTGAGATTCGAATTGACTCCAGTGGAACGCGAGTCGACTCCGATGGTTGGCAAGTCGACTCGAAAGTAAGTGAGAGTCGACTCTCAGAGGAACACAAGGAAAAAGTCAGAGAGCATTCTTCAGACTCTGAGATTCGAGTCGGCTCCCGCAATACGCGAGTCGACTCCGAGACTCCGCGACCATCAACAGACAGAAGACCAAGTTACTGCCTCTGAGATTCGAGTCGACTCCCAAACAGCTCGAGTCGACTCCAAGGCAGCTTCACATCAAAAAGACAGAAGACAGTTTTTCGGAAACTGGGAGCCGAGTCGACTCCGAAGAAGTTCGAGTCGACTCCAAGACTGGACGAGCCAAAAGACAGAAGATAGGGAGTTCGGGCTCTGAGCGCCGAGTCGACTCCCAAGATTGTCGAGTCGACTCGAGTGGACCAAATTCAAAAATAGATCCACGAACTTCATGGGATGAGCCGACTCCGAGAAAGCCAAGTCAGCTCCAGAAGTTGGCGAGTCGACTCCGGGTCAAGACGAGTCGACTCCCAGTCGCGAAGGCAACTTTAATTCAAATCTGGAACAGTTGCCGAGTCGACTCCGAAAAAGTATGAGTCGACTCCCGCTACAGCCGAGTCGACTCCTGATCGCGCGAGTCGACTCCAACCCACCAACGGACACATTGTCAGGCTGCGCAGAGTGTGCAGAACGGGCAGAAAAAGCTCTCTAATGGCTAGTTTCCGTGGGGGTTGGTTTAAATAGCCACAGAGGACTGTAGCAAAAAAAAAAAAAGAGAACAACCATTCCACTCCAAGTATTCAAGCTTTCAACTTTGCAACTTGTTCTTCAACGAAAAAGAGGGAAGATCTGCATTAACTGCATCCACCTACATCTTCCCAGCAATTAAAGATTCCTCCTCCTGCATTCAAGTCGACTACACATTCAAGAGGAGACCCAGAGTTCAAGAAGCCATTCCTCGACTCCAACTCAAAGCGTTTGAGGGCTTCTAAACTCTTTTCAGATTATATTGTTCTTTATCTGCTTTTGAGAAGCTGTATTTTTCTGTTTGTTCTTTTCATCTACACATTGTCTGTGCTTGATTCAATCGGGGGATTGAATCAAGGGTATTGAGGTTGGTTGGTGAGCCGAGTGTAAAACCAACGTGTGTAAGGGTTCGATTGTGATCCCGGAAAAACAATCGGGGTGGTTCTAGTCGGTGAGCCTGGAAAAACCGACCGAGTTCGTTGTGAGCTCGTAAAACAACAAGTTTGGTTGTGAGCTTGGAAAACAACCGGCTGTAATCCAAGGGGGTTATAGTGAATTCCCAAGTGAGACTTGGGGAGTGGACGTAGGAGCAAGGGTTAGCTCTGAACCACTTTAAAACTTGGTGTTTGTGATTGATTGTCTCTCTTCTTCTTCCTCTCATATCACTCACAGCACATTGCATGTAATTAAACAACTTGCAATAGTTTTTAATTAGACATCCACAACGTTTTAAATATCTAAATTATTTTAAAACCCAATTCACCCCCCCTCTTGGGTTGTCTATCTGGGCAACAAGTGGTATCAGAGCCTAAACTCTTCTACCCTAAGAGTCAAAGATCAAAATGACAACCCCATTTGGATCTTCCCACATTGAGGGTCAGTCCACCCAAAGACCCCCTTTCTTTAATGGATCCGACTACTCATACTGGAAGGCTAGGATGAGAATATTCATCCAAGCCCAAGACTATGAGATGTGGACCATTGTAGTGAATGGCCCATACATTCCATCCATATATGTAGAGGGTGTCACTGTACCCAAACTAGAAAAGGATTGGGATGAGCATGACATGAGAAAGGGACAACTTAATTCTAAAGCTATGAATGTGCTTTACTATGCCTTAGATAGAAATGAATTCAATAGGGTCTCAACTTGCAATTCTGCAAAAGAGATTTGGGACAGACTTGAAGTGACCCATGAGGGCACGAATCAAGTCAAAGAATCCAAAATAAATATTTTGGTTCATAAGTATGAACTATTTAAAATGGATTCTAATGAAACAATTACATGCATGTTTACTAGGTTTACTGACATTGTCAATGGCCTAAAAAGCCTTGGCAAGAACTATACTAACAGTGAGCTTGTCAGGAAAATCCTTCGGTGTCTACCAAGGTCATGGAAAGCTAAAGTGACCGCAATCCAAGAAGCCAAGGACCTGAACAAATTACCACTTGAGGAGCTTCTTGGTTCCCTAATGACGCACGAGCTAACCATGAAACAACACAACGAGGAAGAGTCCTCCCATAAGAAAAAGGTAATAGCTCTAAAATCTATTTCATCTAACAAGGACTTATCTTGCAGTAGCAGCAGTGAAGAAGAAGAACATGAGGAAGATGATGGTGAGGCACTTCTTGTGCGCAAATTCAGAAAATTCATCAACCACAAGAAGTCCTATCATCAAAGGAGAGGCTCCTCAAATTTCTACCGCAAGGACAAAGGTAAGGAAAGGAAAAATGAGAGGATTGGGTGTTACGAGTGCAAGAAGCCGGGTCACATAAGAGCTGAGTGCCCTTTACTGAAAAAGGGGAGCAAGTACAAGAAGAAGAAGGCTCTTGTCACAACACTATCCGACTCCGACTCATCATCCTCTTCATCGGATGATGAACAAGAAGAAAAGGCCAATTTCTGCTTCATGGCCAATGAAAATGAGGTAACATCCGAATCGCATCTTGATTTTTCTTTTGATGAACTTTATGATGCATTTAATGAATTAATGATAGAATATAAGGCTATAAATCTTAAGAATAAAGAACTAAAAATAGCCAACCAATCATACCTACATAAATACGATAAATTAGTTAAGGACAAGGATTTAATCACCAAAGAAAATATAGAACTTAAGACAAGCAACCAACTTTTAACTCAAAAGACTAATACCTTAACTAAAGATAATGAAAAATTAACTAAGAAATTTTCAGAACTTAAAAACCATAAACAAATCTTAAACAAGGATCTCACAAAAGAACTTGATGATCTAAAAGCAGAAAATCAAACACTAACTAAAGAACTTAACAAATACAAACCATTGGTTGAAAAATTTACATATAGTTCTGAAAAATTGAATATGATACTAAATAGTCAACGAGCAGTATTTAATAAAGCGGGTTTAGGGTATAAACCAAGAAATAAACAAAAACTTCTTAGTAACTTCTTTGTTAAAGCTGGAGAAAGTAAAACCAAGAAAATAACCTGCTTTTGTTGTGGAACTATAGGTCATAAAGCAAATGTGTGTAATTTTAGGAAAGGTAAAACAAAAAGGAAAATTAAAAGGGTATGGGTTCCAAAAGGAACCAACTTGACTAACCATGAAGGACCCAAGAAAACTTGGGTACCTAAGATGACATGATTTGCTTGTGTAGGAGTGTCTTGCAGCCAAGGTCAACAAAAACTGCTGGTATTTGGGAAGTGGCTGCTCAAGACACATGACGGGTGACAAGGATCAATTTTTCACCCTTGAAGCTAAGAAGGGAGGTGCTGTGACTTTTGGAGACAACAACCAAGGTCACATCATTGGTATTGGTAAAGTTCAAATCACCCCTTCTACTTTTATTGATAATGTTAGATATGTTGATGGTCTTAAGCATAACTTATTAAGCATTAGTCAATTATGTGATAAAGGGTATGATGTTATGTTTAAACCATCACTATGCATTATAACAAACCCTAATGATAATAGTTTAGTTTTTAAAGGAATTAGACGAGGAAATGTATATGTTGTAGACCTTGAAGATCTTGCAAAACATAACCAATGTTTAGTTGTTAATGAAACTAAAGATAATGATGCTAGTTGGTTATGGCACCGTAAGTTAGGTCATGTAAGCATGGACACAATAACTAAACTAGTTAAAAGAGATTCCGTGATAGGTTTGCCAAAATTAAAATTTGAAAAGAACAAAATATGTGATGCATGTCAATTTGGCAAACAATCTAGGAACTCATTTAAATCCATAAAATGTGTCTCCACTTCTAGACCTCTAGAATTATTACACATGGATCTATTCGGACCAACTAGAACAACAAGCCTAGGTGGAAATAAATATGGTCTAGTTATTGTAGATGATTATTCTAGGTACACATGGGTCATGTTCCTAGCACATAAGGATTAAGCATTTTCTGCTTTTAAGAAATTCCATAAAGAAGTAACCAATGCTAGAGATACCACAGTAATAGCTATTAGAAGTGACCATGGTACCGAATTCGAAAATCAGTCATTTGAGGAATTTTGTAGTAAAAAGGGGATAACCCATAATTTTTCTGCACCTAGGACACCACAACAAAATGGAGTTGTGAAAAGAAAAAATAGAACTCTAGAAAAAATGGCTAGAACCATGTTATGTGAAAGTAACCTACCTAAGTACTTTTGGGGAGAAGCCATTAATACTTCTTGTCATATATTAAATAGAGTTTTATTAAGACCCATTATAAAGAAAACACCTTATGAACTTTGGAAAAACAGAAAACCAAAAGTTAATTACTTTCATGTTTTTGGATGTAGGTGTTTTGTTCATAATAATGGGAAAGATAATCTAGGTAAATTTGACTCTAAATCTGACGAGGGGATATTCCTAGGTTACTCTACAACTAGTAAAGCATATAGAGTCTTTAATAAAAGAATCCTAGTTATAGAAGAATCCATACATGTTGTGTTTGATGACTCTAGTGATGTTTCCTCTTGTAAGAAAGTTAATTTTGATGATGATGCTGAAATTCTTGAAGAAAAGATAGATGAGATGACATTACAAGATGATAACCAAAAATTGATTGAAGGAGCATCATCAAGCCAAGAGGCTATTGTGGATCATGGGCTAACTAAAGCTTGGAGATATGCTCACGGGCATCCTAAGGAACTAATTCTAGATGATCCATCTCAACCGGTTAGGACTAGAGCATCCCTTAGGAATTTAAATAACCATCTAGCTTTTGTCTCACACTTTGAGCCCAAACATATAGAAGAAGCCGAAAATGATGTAAATTGGATAAATGCAATGCAAGAAGAATTAAACCAATTTACTAGGAACAAGGTATAGAATCTAGTAGAAAGGCCTTCTGAATATCCAATTATAGGTACTAAATGGATTTATAAAAATAAACTTGATGAAAATGGAATTGTTATAAGGAATAAGGCTAGACTAGTAGCAAAGGGTTATAATCAAGAAGAAGGTATAGATTTTGATGAAACCTTTGCTCCTGTAGCTAGACTTGAGGCTATTAGACTATTATTAGCATATGCATGCTCTAAGGACTTCAAACTATTTCAAATGGATGTAAAAAGTGCATTTTTAAATGGGTATATTAATGAGGAGGTATATGTAGAACAACCTCCTGGTTTTGAAAATCATCAATACCCTAATCATGTATATAAACTGAATAAAGCACTTTATGGTTTAAAACAAGCACCTAGAGCATGGTATGAGAGACTTAGCAAATTCCTATTAGAACATGAATTCTCTAGGGGAAATGTAGATACAATACTATTTCTGAAAAAGTAAAACAAAGATATGTTATTAGTACAAATTTATGTTGATGATATCATTTTTGGTGCTACTAACAATCGCCTCTGCGAAGAATTTGCTGATTTGATGCAGAGTGAATTTGAGATGAGCATGATGGGAGAGCTGAACTACTTCCTCGGACTTCAAATCAAACAGTCTGAAGGAGGCATCTTCATCAATCAAGCCAAATATATCAAGGAGATGCTCAAGAAGTTTGATATGGAGGGAAACAAGTCAATCAGCACCCCCATGAGCTCATCATGCAAATTAGACAAAGATGAATCAGATAAATCTGTAGATCAGAAACTGTATAGAGGTATGATAGGATCCTTATTGTATCTTACTGCAAGTAGACCTGATATTATGTTTAGCGTTTGCATGTGTGCTAGATATCAGGCTAATCCTAAAGAATCACATCTAGTTGCAGTTAAGAGAATTTTTAAATACTTAATAGGAACTAAGAATATAGGATTATGGTACTCTAAAGAATCTAGCCTAAACTTAATAGGATACACAGATTCAGACTTCGCTGGATGTAAGCTTGATAGAAAAAGTACCAGCGGGTCTTGTCAATTTCTAGGAGAAAACCTAATCTCATGGTTTAGCAAGAAACAAAACTCGGTTGCATTATCCACTGCTGAAGCTGAATATGTTGCAGCCGGGAGTTGTTGTGCTCAAATCTTGTGGATTAAACAATAATTAGAAGATTATGGCATTAAACAAGATAAAATTCCCATTAATTGTGATAATACAAGTGCCATTAATCTAACTAAAAATCCAATTCAGCATTCAAGAACTAAACATATTGAGATAAGACATCACTTCATAAGAGACCATGTATTGAATGGTGATGTGACACTCCAATTTGTTTGTACTGATGATCAATTAGCAGACATTTTTACAAAACCCCTAAGTGAAGAGAGGTTTAGTGTGCTTAGGAGGGGATTAGGAGTGATTGATCCATCCTAGTGGTAATTTCCACTAGATTCATTGATTTTGATGATTAGGTTGTGGTTAAAATAGAGTTTCTTTTCAATGATCATCAAATCAGATCATACTTTAGTGTTTTCTCCTCATTTGGCACGATCATAGCATGATTTTTAGGTGCGTGCCAAAGTTAGAGACGACTCGAGTAAGTTTCAGAGTCGGCTCCTAAGGGGGAGTCGACTCGCACATTTGCGGGAGTCGACTCGCAAAGATGGCAGCAGAGGGGGAGTCGACTCGCATATAGTCGGGAGTCGACTCGAGGTCTACAGGCGCATAAGGAGAGTCGACTCGCGCATATTCTGGAGTCGACTCGAGGTCGAGTCGACTCGCGACCCAGTGGAGTCGACTCGCAGTCGGGATCCGACTTTTTAACCCTAACTTTGGCGTTTCGAAAACACTTCTTTCTCAAGCCGCCACTGTTCACAAGCCCTAGAGCCGACTCCTAGGTCGTCCCCAGTCCTTCCCAAGGCTTTTTCCCGTCGATTCTTCACCGGTCATTGGTTTTTCCTCCCTTTCTAGGTCGTCCCCGGTCGTCCCCGAGTCTTTCCCGTCGGTTCTTCACCGTTCTTTAGGTTTTCCTCCCATTTTCGGTCATTATGCCGCGTAAGACCGTAGTCCGGAAGAGGTCCCGACCCGAGGCCGGTCCCGAGCGGCGCTCCAAGGTGCGGCACGATCCCACGAGGCCACCACCTCCGGCTCGTTCCCCGCCTAGGGCGGTTCCCGCGAGGCCATTGGCCGGGAAGGCCGTCACCACCGGGAGATATGTCGACTTCGACTATCTCTCCCGGGAAGGGTTCACCATAGGTGATAGGCTTAGGGCCCAGGGCTTAGAGTTCTTCCTTACATTGGACCTCCCCACTTACCCTGGCCTCATTAGAGAGTTTTATGGTACCGTCCATCGGGAAGATGGGGGTATCGAGGGCACGGTAGCCGGTGTCCCTCTGTTCATCACGGAGGATCTTATTGCCCACATCCTCCACCTTCCATTAGTAGGGGTGGCTCCCACACACCCTGAGGACAGGGTTGAGGCCCTTACGGCCGTTCTAGGGCATCCACCCCAGTCACCCATAGACGAGGTATCCGCTCGCTCACTACCGATTGAGATGCGGATCCTCTTGAGTATATTGTCTAGGTCCATCTTCCCTAAGACCGGGAGATTTGACTTTGTATCTGAGAGAGACCTAGCTCTCATGTTTTACATGCTTCAGGACACCCCAATCAACTTCCCTAAACTCATATACCGATACATGTGTGAGCCACTAGACAGACCTAGGCTCACCCTGCCCTATGGCATGGTCTTCACATTGTTGTTTAGGGAGTACGAGATTCCTATCCCTGAGGGAGAACCCTGTCGTGCATTGCGATGGACTGATCGCATGCGTCAGGGGACCCTACACAGGATGGGGTTTCGGAAGAGAGAGGGGGTATGGGTTAGGAAGTCTACAATCACCTCACAGACCACCAGACATTCCCCCAGTCCTGAGCCCGATTCTGACTTTCCAAACTTACCAGACCTTCCACCCACTTCTGCTCCTACCACCTCGGCCGGACCTTCCTCCTCGGCTCCACCACCCATGGAGGTCCGCATTGATCCTGAGCAGCTCCGGGAGCTGCAGCAGGAGATAGTCCGAGATCTACGAGAGGATCTGCTTCGGGAGCTCCGAGGTTCGGTGCCTGCTCCCTCTCCTGCGCCCACATCTTCCGCGTTGGTCCCTTCTCTGACAGCCGTGACTGACATGACGGCTGAGGTGCGGCAAGAGATATACAACATGAGGACCTTGCTCCAGGCACAGTTTCATAGCATGAGTGAGGTCACAGGCACCACTCGACAGATGCGAGAGGATATAGGTCGTGACATGCACACCACCACCGAGGGGGCCGAGCACTTATCGAATGTGCTCATCGACAAGCTGGATGCACTTCAGACGTCGGTGACTGAGCTCTCCACTACACATAGCAGAGCCACGTCGTCCATTATCACGCAGCTCGGGCATGTTACAGATGCAGTCACCCTCCTCATGGAGCAGAGCAGATTGAGAGGAGGAGCTACATCCTCGAGAGGAGGAGCCACGTCCTCGAGAGGAGGAGATACATCCTCGAGAGGAGGGCCTTCATCCTCGAGGAGACCATAGATGTTCTTTTTGTTTTGTTTTGTATTGTTTTACTTTACTTATTGTACTCTCAAGTGTATTTACATGCAAATTAATACAATGAGTAGCCGCATTTTTCTTCAATACTGTGCCTCTTGATCTATGTTTGATTGTGTGTTCTGTTTACCTCCTTTTTGATATGATGACAAAAAGGGGGAGAAATATGTATAAAATATGTAAAAGGAGAGAAATATGTATAAAATATGTAAAAGGAATCAATGGAAATCAATAAAAAGATAAACTCCTAAAACACACAAATTTGTTCTAAGTGGATTCGGTACCTCGAGGCTCATTATCTCTCTTTTGGGGCTCCTAATGGAGTAATCTCCAGAATCTATTCAAGGGATATTCGGAGATTAGCTGAATCCTACTCAAGAACAAATTGACAGATTTTTCCTCTAAAAACAAAAAAATTCAGTTCAAAAACTTCAAAGCTTTAAAAGGAAATTCAGAGAATTAAAACAAAGTAGAATGCATATGTTGAGGGGGAGAATCTGAATTTTAATCAAGAAAAATTATTAATGACATATAAGCCAAATAATTGATTGCATAATATGAAGGCTTATATAATTTCAAATGAAAGGGGGAGCTTTAACTCCGAAATTTAGTGTTTCACTCCTTTCAAACTTGGATAAATTAAATTACCAGACATTTGAATTCATTTATGAATCTTATTTTACTATTTATTGAGCAATTCACTTTACATATACTCAATGTTTTGTCATCATCAAAAAGGGGGAGATTGTGGAGTGATTGATTAAAACCCTATTTGATTTTGATGAGCTCAAAGCATTTGAGTATATCTCTTGTTTACTAATGAATTCAATTAAGTGTTTCAGTGAAAATCTTGTCTAAGTGTCTCAAGACTTGGTTCATAATTTTTGGATAAGTTAAGAAGTCAGCTTGAACCAAAGTCTGAGACTCGAGTCGACTCCAGAGCATCACGAGTCGACTCCAAGCGTATCAAGTTCACTGGCACGAGCTCGAGTCGACTCCGGATCAGTACGAGTCGACTCCGACTGAGAACAGACAGACAAACAGAAAGCACCAACTAAGAACCTGTCAACGAGTCGACTCCCGAAGTGCGCGAGTCGACTCCAATGTTCACGAGTCGACTCCAGGGAAGTATGAGTCGACTCCAAGGAGTCACAGGCAGAAAAGTCAGAGAGCAGTTTTCGGGTCTGAGATTCGAGTCGACTCCAGTGGAACGCGAGTCGACTCCGATGGTTGGCAAGTCGACTCGAAAGTAAGTGAGAGTCGACTCTCAGAGGAACACAAGGAAAAAGTCAGAGAGCATTCTTCGGACTCTGAGATTCGAGTCGACTCCCGCAATACGCGAGTCGACTCCGAGACTCCACGACCATCAACAGACAGAAGACCAAGTTACTGCCTCTGAGATTCGAGTCGACTCCCAAACAGCTCGAGTCGACTCCAAGGCAGCTTCACATCAAAAAGACAGAAGACAGTTTTTCGGAAACTGAGAGCCGAGTCGACTCCGAGGAAGTTCGAGTCGACTCCAAGACTGGACGAGCCAAAAGACAGAAGATAGGGAGTTCGGGCTCTGAGCGCCGAGTCGACTCCCAAGATTGTCGAGTCGACTCGAGTGGACCAAATTCAAAAATAGATCCACGAACTTCATGGGATGAGCCGACTCCGAGAAAGCCAAGTCAGCTCCAGAAGTTGGCGAGTCGACTCCGGGTCAAGACGAGTCGACTCCCAGTCGCGAAGGCAACTTTAATTCAAATCTGGAACAGTTGCCGAGTCGACTCCGGAAAAGTATGAGTTGACTCCCGCTACAGCCGAGTCGACTCCTGATCGCGCGAGTCGACTCCAACCCACCAACGGACACATTGTCAGGCTGCGCAGAGTGTGCAGAACGGGCAGAAAAAGCTCTCTAACGGCTAGTTTCCGTGGGGGTTGGTTTAAATAGCCACAGAGGACTGTAGCAAAAAAAAAAAAAAAAGAGAACAACCATTCCACTCCAGGTATTCAAGCTTTCAACTCTGTAACTTGTTCTTCAACGAAAAAGAGGGAAGATCTGCATTAACTGCATCCACCTACATCTTCCCAGCAATTAAAGATTCCTCCTCCTGCATTCAAGTCGACTACACATTCAAGAGGAGACCCAGAGTTCAAGAAGCCATTCCTCGACTCCAACTCAAAGCGTTTGAGGGCTTCTAAACTCTTTTCAGATTATATTATTCTTTATCTGCTTTTGAGAAGCTGTATTTTTCTGTTTGTTCTTTTCATCTACACATTGTCTGTGCTTGATTCAATCGGGGGATTGAATCAAGGGTATTGAGATTGGTTGGTGAGCCAGTGTAAAACCAACGTGTGTAAGGGTTCGATTGTGATCCCGGGAAAACAATCGGGGTGGTTCTAGTCGGTGAGCCTGGAAAAACCGACCGAGTTCGTTGTGAGCTCGTAAAACAACAAGTTTGGTTGTGAGCTTGAAAAACAACCGGCTGTAATCCAAGGGGGTTATAGTGAATTCCCAAGTGAGACTTGGGGAGTGGACGTAGGAGCAAGGGTTAGCTCCGAACCACTATAAAACTTGGTGTTTGTGATTGATTGTCTCTCTTCTTCTTCCTCTCATATCACTCACAGCACATTGCATTTAATTAAACAACTTGCAATAGTTTTTAATTAGACATCCACAACGTTTTAAATATCTAAATTATTTTAAAACCCAATTCACCCCCCCTCTTGGGTTGTCTATCTGGGCAACAAAAGGAAAGGAGGAGGGACGTGTGCCCCTCCTTCATGGTTGCCCTATTCCTCATTAAGTAAGGATTTGGATGCCCTAATGTGATTAAGTCCTAATCCAATTAGGCTTAGTCCAAGGGTGAACCAATTTGGGTCCAATCTAGGTAAGTCCTAATCCAATTAGAACTTAAAACAATTTTGACTCAATTGAACTCTTCAATCCTAATCCAATTAGGAGTCT
Organism: Phoenix dactylifera; assembly: GCF_009389715.1. Taxonomy (NCBI): domain Eukaryota; kingdom Viridiplantae; phylum Streptophyta; class Magnoliopsida; order Arecales; family Arecaceae; genus Phoenix; species Phoenix dactylifera. The sequence continues at coordinate 66,611 of NW_024068271.1, forward strand.
TATTGATTCATTAGATTAATAATTAATTGTGACTTAAGAAACCCTAATCCAAATTAGGACATATTTGATTTTAGTCCTAATCCAATTAGGACTCTATTTGAATCTGAAGTCCTAATCTGATTAGGACTCTAGGAATCCTACTCCAAGTAGGAATCCGATTCTAATTCAAAACTCCTAATCTTATTAGGATTGTAGGAATCCTATTCCAAGTAGGAATTCCAGTCCTACTCCAACTAGAATTTCCAGTCCTAATCCAATTAGGACTCTAGGAATCCTACTCGAAGTAGGACTCTTGTTTTAAGTCCAATTAATTTCCTTTGTTCCTTCTTCAACTGAATATCAATCGAATTGATTACTTGTGATTCCTAATCACGATTCAACCGTCGGATCGGTCAATACTTCTAGTGTGTGTGACCCCATAGGTTCTACTCTGACTGGTAGTGAGATATATCATGATCTCTATCATGATATCATTGAAAACTCCTTTCAATGGATTGGGACGATTCCAACTCTACTCATTAGGGTTTATCGATCATCGAGATAATCCCTGTGAGTCCCACCATCCACCAGTGACACCTAGCAGAATGTAGTGGCTACCCAGTAGAATAGAATGATGAACCTCTAGGTGCAGTTATCGTGTGATACAGTCCTACTATCGTGGATCCCTACAGGACGGAGGCCATGGACAACTCGTCAAACCCCATCGTCTGTCATATGTGAAGATTTATTCAACTTAAGTTCGAGAGTGGAAAACTCTTTTTCTACTGTGCATACTGCCCCCGGCCGAGGTCTTACGAACTCAGTCTTATAAATCACATAGGATCTCTCCTTATCTATCAAGGTCGATAGATTCCTTATAGGTGTATACCCTACTCCTACTGTGAACTTACTGCAGCCAATCTACACTGCATGGACCCATATGTCTAGAGACCATGTATGTGTGCAGTCAAACTACAATAACCTCACTGTGAGTCGCCGAAGCACCGCAGGTCAAAGGACCAGTTACACTACTGCAACATCAAGCAAGTCACTGACGAGTGGATAGACATCCAAGTGACTTCTTGTCTTGGTCACGCTCAGTACCCTTGTTCTCTAACAAGCACCTGCACTATCACTTCAGTGTCCCTACACTGTGGACTCAAGTCTCGTCCATCCAGAAGGAAAGTGATCTGTGCACTGATTGGATTGATCACCGTCTTCGTGATGATCCATGGATCAGGAGCATTTAAAATTAATCACCAATGATACATGGCTCAAATTCTCAACTCTTGAGAATATGCATCATCATCTTATTAATTTCTTGGATGATTCATAGACACATAAATAATATGAATGAAAAGATGCCTTTTATTTATTCAATAATAAATAGTCAAGTACAAAATTATGTCCCTAGAATTAACAATGTGTCAGCCAGATTGGCTTCTAGGTCATACATCTAACAGGTCTACCTATGCACTTGTAAAGCATAGATTACTTACATAGCAGCAGAGTAGACTTATATTAGAAGAAAAAATAACTTTTTTTTCATTTGAACTTTCTTTCATTACCTTATTTTCACTATTATACTCAAATAATTTTTTATTTTACATAAATTGAAAGTGAAAATACATAACTTACAAGATGCTTTTACTTTGCTTATTCCTTTCCCTATTTCTTCTTACCTCGGAACCTCCTCCTTCGCATATGTATCACCAACTGGAGGCTCTTATGAAGCTTTCCAATACCTATTCCACTACTAGCAAGCCTTCAATATGCTGCCTAGTTGTTCAATGGCCCACTCTCATGTCATTCCTCTTGTTCTTGCTCTACTCATTAAAAGGATCATTTTCTTCTCTTGTCACGTTATTCCTCTTCTTCCCATTTTATCCTTTTTTTTGTTCATTACCCTTACAAAAATAGCTTATTGTATTTCTAGCCTTCGAAAATTACTATTTGCATATGTATCTCTTAAAACATCATATTTTTGCATGAATACATAAGCGGTTATATTTTTAGTTGACGGTGTTGAGAAGTAATCATTTTAAGAATAAAATAATTTTATCACCCCTTACAATAATATTCTTGAGGAATATATAACAAATGCAGGGATGTTAACATAAAAGGATAATTATGCCAAATGATATTCAGAAGGGTTATTTATTAGAATTGTTAGCCAAACATCTAATAGTTGGGGCATCCATGCAAAACCAGGATGTTTGAGGGGTGCGTATGTAAAATAGTTACTTTCGGGGTGGATATTCAATAAGTTAGATTTGTAAATGTTTATGTGCAAAGAATCCTTATTTATATGCATGGTCGAACATGAATATTAACCATATTGTTTTTAAGGGCTTTTTGCATGGATACCCTTCTAAATATTAGATTTTGCGTGAATATCCTTTCAAAATTAATATTTGCATGTATACCCTTGTAAAACTCTGTTATTGTACAAATACCCCTAATATAACAGTTAGTTTAACGGTGTTAAAAAAATAATATTTATATTAATTAAAAATAAAATTAAATTTTGAAATGATGTTATAATCCTTACACCACTCCAAACCCCCCCCCCCCCCGGCGCGTCTTACCCATCCCCTGGGAGCTCCTATTTTTTATTAATCTGAACCAAAAAAAAATCATTACAAGTGTTCGAAGAACAATAATGATTATTGTAGTTGATTTTATTTCATTCCTATTTTTTACTGTGAACCTATATTGAAGCTCTATTTTTTGGTTTCTAGCTGCATACCATATATTTTATTTGAGAATAAATCCTATTATATATTTTTGTTATATTCATGATAAAGAAACAGGCCTCTCGTCATAGAACCAAATGCATTTCCTAATAAATACAGGATTATAAAGGCTATCACATTAATAAATGTATCTCAATTCTTTTCATCTACTAAGTTTTTTTTTGCATATGTACCCTTCTAAATATAGAAAATTGTATGAATATCCTTGTAAAGTTACTATTTGCTTGTATACCCTTACAAAATTTTTTATTTGTACGCCTAACTATTAAGGGTATTTTAGTCATTTTAATTTGAAACCGCTAATTTTTTTATGGCGTTAGATGACAAGGGTATATATTTAAAAATAAGAATAAAAAAGGGTAGAACAACAAAACAAGTATTTTACGAGGGTATAAATGCAAATATCAATTTTGGAAGGGTATTCACGCAAAATCCGATATTTAGAAGGGTATCCATGCAAAAAACCCTTGTTTTTAAAACTTTACCTTTTGTTTCGAAAATAGGTTAGTAAAGTTTCCAGTTGACTAGGCTTCGGTTAGATGTCCTGACAACCTTTCTTTTCAAAGAGTTAGGCTAAAAATCTTAAATAGGAATCATGATGTAATCTTTTTTTCTTATGATTAAGACATGATAAGCTATATTTTCATGTAAACACCAAATCAGGTACTAAGTATGTTTCCAAATTTTCAAACTATTGGGTAATTGAGGTTTATGGCAAACTCAATGAGAAAATGGTTCCTTTGTATCTCGGTCATGAGGACTTTACAATTCACCAAGTGATTGCACTAAAAAGAAAATTAAAAGAAATACCAAAAGAGGAACTAGATCAAAAGAAAGAAATTAGATAAACCTTCATTAGTCATATTTTATACATCGGTAGCTTAAAAAATCACATAAAATGATTAATTAGACCAAAATAAATTTTGGAGCAGGTTGGACCTTATAGAGCGAGTAAAAAGAAAAACATACCTAGAAGAATTTTACAACTGAGAAAATGGTTAAATTTAGCAATAACTACCTTTGGACAGTGGCTACTAATAGATTTCTATAAGAATAATGTCCTTCTAAGTATTCAAACAAATAGTTATGGCAGTTAATTGCAAAAATAACATCGATTGAAAGTTATTTTCGTACAAAACTTTCTTGTGGTGCTTATCCTAATAAGGATGACATATCATTTTTTGAATGACATAAAAAAATTAGGTTTACACATTCTTTATTAATTTGCATTATTCGATGCACCCTATTTTGGTCTTGCCAATTAGATATATAGAAATTCAAAGTTACTAAATAAATCCTAATAACAATTACCAAAAATTAATGAATTATAATATTTTAGTTTATAATTAATAATATTCCAAGTATATATCTACTAAAAATCTTATTTGATATGGTCGTGATATAAAGTGGAGCATGATTGCCATATGTCTCAATAAGTAGATTGCACTAAGGATAGACCCCTCTATAAAAAGGTCAACAGAGTCCAAGAAATGCAGGACAAGATGAGATTGGGAATAGAGATACTCACTGGTAGGTTTTTCTATATAGAGGTGGGAGATGAAGAAACTGTTAGTGGTTTGAAGAGAGAGATCGCAAAGAAAGAGGAATTTGAAGAAAGTAGGCTTTTGCTCACGCATAATAATGGTTGTCTGATGAAGGAAGATCAGCGCAGCCTTGTTGAATATGGTTGCTATGAAGGCTATATTCTTTATCTCAACTTTTTGCCGATTGATGGTTCTCCTAGGCCCACACTCTCTGAAGATTGTGGGACTATCGATTTTAAAGAATCTTAAAGGTATTCTACTTTATTGACTTTTACATCATGTTTGAAAGGACCTTGTAAGAAGAGTCAATCTTTCAAATTTAATAATGTTATTTTAAGATTGAAACTTTGGTTTGAGTTAGAGCATACTACTAATTGATTTGGTATATTAGTTGTTAATTTTTTTGACTTTTGGTTTGATAAATATTTTCCCTGGATGTTCATATTTTTGAAGCCAATAGCATAGTTCTATTTTTCTAGTCCAATGGTACTAATAATATGCCACAATTATTGATTACAAGTGGCAAAATATATGTAACTTTTTATAAATTCAATTTTTTTTTTATGCCAAGTCTATTTTGTCCCTATTTTCTTTCATGCTCTTGCTCGTACTTTTTATGATGGAGACTTTGGAATTTAAGAAGGGGATGAAAGACAAGGGCCATCAATATTCAATGAGAGAGACTCAATGTCTTGTGTAGGATAGAAATAGGAGGTGAAGGCTACTAGTATCTACTTCCTAATATCTCCAATCCTTAGCACCTCCTCTTCTCAAATCCCATGTATTTCTTCTTTCATTTGAAATACTTATCTTCCTATCTCTCTCTCTTCTTGTCACATCACCCTTCCTTATCTCTTTTGCTTAACAAGCACTTTCGCTAATTCCTCTTACATAATCAACACACCCCTTTTTGAAATCCCATGATCTTGCTCTTTCCTCCCTCCTCCCTTCCCATCTCTCACCCTTTTCTTTTTAATTTTTGTGGTTAAACGTTTGAGTCCTCTATGAATGTTCTTTCCTATGTTCAATTTGTGATTCTATGAAGTTTTAATCTTTTCTCCTTACTCCAGTAATTTTAAGGTATCAAAATTTTTCACTCTGATTCAACTTGTCTTCTACTTAAAATTTGCATTTCAATCTGTTTTTTTCCATATTATTGTGTTGTATAGAAGTTTCATCCTTAGCTATGATAGGTTGATACATAATGATAGATGGTGAATAGAGATCTATAAAAGTGAGAGAGATACGAGTCCTAGGTTTCATTTTTTTTTAGTTACAACAGATTTAGAGGGCGAGTCTTGGTGTAATGGTATAAGATTACTCCATTATAACTTTAGGTTCCATAGGTTAAAAATATGGAAGCAACGACTCTGCACACAAGGGTAAGGCTGTATATATCTAACCCTCTCCAAACCTTATAGTGGGAGGACCTCATGCATTGGGGTCCCCTTAATAATAATGGATAGTATTGGTTAACAAACCACCTATTTATCCTTTGTATAACTAAGGGACAAGATTTAATTGTACAATTAATTCTTTTTTAAGTATCTATACTACTACAATTTATAAATATATTGTTTGTTTTGGCTTGTACATATCTTAGAATTTTCAACTAACTGCATTCAACATGCAACATTCTAGGTAAAATATAGAATAGCCTTTCATAGCAATAATTCATATTTGTACTTAAGGATGCTTGGTATGTCATTTATGTATTTCTATAAAGTATATTCCAATTTCTTCTTATTTTAAGTTATTTTTGATTGTGACACATTCGTCAAAAAAGATGGGTTATAGACGAGTTGCTTGATTAGATTAGGTTATAACAATTAGTTTGGTAACTGAGTTTAATTTTTGAACTAGGTGTTCAATTTTGGAGTAGATTTTGATTTTATGGGGTAAAATTATCATTTGAAAAGTACAAATAAAAATTATTTTGTCGAATTGGATGTCTATTTTTTATCAATTAGTTAGGAATTAGTATATGTTAGAGTATAGTTTTTTGTAATATTTTATTTTATAGTAGGAAGGCAACAAATGAGAGTCTATACTTGGACATAATTTCTTCTTTCTTAGTCTAGAAAGCAACAATAGCATCTAAACAACAATAGTTTGTAGTGGCATGCAGTGTCATATTGAATCCTAAGTAAAGGACTTACGATTTCTTTCATTATAAGTACTTGGCCATAACTGGCTATATTGATGGTTGCATAGTCCCCTGTTGTCAGCGCCCACGCCGGAACCCACTCACACCGGCGCCGCCACCGACGTCGGACAAGCAAGAGAGATACAAACGGATAAGCACTCTCTCGCTCCCTCGACTCCGGACTCAAGGATCACCTCTTCGCTCCGCCTACGAAGGGCAAAAGATTACCCCGTGGTATCAGTAGGGTAAAACACTTGAGCACCGCAACGGATTATCAAAGATCAAAGGAAGAAGAAGGAAGAAAATAGCAAAGCAAACACAAAGATGTAACGAGGTTCGGCTACAAATAGTCTACGTCCTCCACCGCTCCAAATCTCAATAAGGATGAACTGATTACAGAGATAGCACACACCCGAACGATCACAAGCGATCGATCTACAAGAGATTCACACAGAATTTCCTTTGCACAAGAAGTAGGATCCCAATCCTCTTCTTCTCTAGAACCCTAGCCTCACAAACAAGAGTTTCTCTCAAATATACGGCCAATCCCTTATACCCTAGGGCTCTCATGAGTCCTATATATAGTCTCAAGACCTTCAGATGATCATAGCCGTCGAAACGCCAACAAGACACCAAAGGAAAAACTCATCCGTATGATTTCCCGTGAGCCCGAGTCGACTCGACTGTAGTTCGAGTCGACTCTGGCACGTCTGGACAATTTCAGTAAAACTGGCACGATCTCGAGTCGACTCGACTGTGGCTCGAGTCGACTCGACGATGCTTCGAGTCGTCTCGACTGTAGCTCGAGTCGACTCTGACAGTCCAGACAGAAACATGGTTTTTTGCGGCTTTCTCCTCTCGGGTCGACTCGACAGGCCTCGAGTCGACTCGACTGTTCCCGAGTCGACTCGACTGTAGCTCGAGTCGACTCTGACAGTCTGCCAGACAAAACTATGTAGAATTGATTCTCCTTCAATTCTCTTCATCACCAATGGTCTCCACATACCCCAACAATCTCCCACTTGGAGACCTTGGGTATATCCTCTTGTTTGTTTGGCTCTCCTCTGTGCTCCCACTGAAAACTGGATCATCCTAGTGAGATCTGTACGATGCCTCCTCAACGTCTTCAAGCATGAAGACCAGCAGAAGCTGAACAGCTCCTCAGCTTCTCCACCGTGACGACCTTCGTCAACATATCTGCAGGATTCTGACTTGTATGAATCTTTTCCAACTTGACGAGTCCCTGCTCGAGCAATGACCTCACGAAGTGGTACCGTATGTCAATATGCTTCGTCCTTGAATGGAAAGCTGAATTCTTTGCCAGATGAATTGCACTTTGACTATCTGAATATAACATGCAATCCTTCTGTTCCTTCCCAAGCTCCTTCATCAAGCCTTGAAGCCATATTAGTTCCTTGCATGCCTCTGTGGCTGCCACATACTCCGCCTCCGTAGTCGACAATGCAACAACTAGTTGCAACCTGGAAATCCAACTGACGGCTCCACTGCCCAAGGTGAACAAGTACCCTGTCGTGCTCCTCCTGCCGTCCAAGTCTCCTGCCATGTCTGAGTCCACATATCCTTGTAACCGGATCTCAGAACCTCCATAGCACAATGACATGTGCTTCGTGCCTCTCAGATACCTCAGTATCCATTTGACCGCGCGCCAATGCTCCAAGCCTGGGCAGCTCATGAAGCGACTCACAACTCCCACTGCTTGAGCAATGTCTGGTCTCGTACACACCATAGCGTACATCAAGCTTCCCACCGCCGATGCATACGGGATTTTTGACATATTGAGCTCCTCCTCCCGTGTCTTCGGACTTTGCCCTTTTGAAAGCTTAAAATGGGCATCCAGCGGTGTGCCAACAGGTTTGGCACCCTCCATGCAGAATCTCCTGAGTACTCGGCTGATGTACTCCGCCTGAGATAGTCTGAGGATATGTTTAGACCTATCTCTGCTGATCCGCATCCCAAGGATCTGTTTTGCTGCTCCTAGATCCTTCATTGCAAATTTTCTTGATAGCTTCAGCTTCAATTTTGCAATCTCATGCATGCTAGCTCCTGCAACTAACATGTCATCAACATACAATAGCAAGATAATGTAAGATGTACCGAAGTCCCGGAAGTAGCAACAGTGATCCTCCTGACATCTCCTGTATCCTATCTCAAGCATGTAACTATCGAACTTGAGATACCATTGCCTGGGCGCCTGTTTCAAACCATATAGACTTTTCTTCAATTTGCAAACCAAGTCACCCGTGCCAGCTACAATGTATCCCTCCGGCTGCTGCATATATATCTCCTCATCGAGATCTCCATGGAGAAAGGCCGTCTTCACATCAAGCTGCTCTAAGTGAAGATCCTCTACTGCCACCATGCTCAGCACCGCCCGAATAGAACTCATCTTAACTACAGGAGAAAAGATCTCCGTGAAGTCGATACCTGCTCTCTGCTGAAATCCTTTTACAACCAGCCTGGCCTTGTATCGCTTCTTCCCATTTTGCTCTTCCTTTAGCCTGTAAACCCATTTGTTTGACAGTGCTATCTTTCCCTTGGGCAGATCCACCAAATCCCACGTTTGATTCTGCTCCAATGACTCCATCTCATCATCCATAGCCAACTCCCACTCCTTCCTGGTATCAACCTCCAATGCCTCCGTGAAGCATTCAGGTTCGCCATTATCTGTGAGCAGCAAATAACTAAGAGTCCCATCATACCTTTGAGGAGGCTTTCCGTGAGTACTACGAGTGGACCTTCTTAGTTGTGGAGAGGGTGCTAAAACTTCAGGTTCTTGCTCTGACTGAGTCTTCTGACCAGAATTTGTAGGCTCCTCTTCAGGATCCACAAAACACGGCTCAACAGGTTTTGTTTCTGATTCAGTGCTCTGCTGCATTTTCTCATTGAATACCACATCATTACTACGAATGATCTTCTTGTGTTCGGGATCCCAAAGCCGATATCCAAACTGTTGACTTCCGTATCCAACGAAAATGCACTTCTTTGATTTGGCGTCTAGTTTGCTTCTTTGATTGGAATCAACATGGACATAACTGGTACAACCGAATACTCGTAAGTGCGCCAAATCAATCTTCTTCGCTGTCCATGCTTCCTCAAGAATTCCAAATTCAAGTTTCTTTGATGGCCCTCTGTTGATCAAGTAGGCAGCAGTGTTAACTGCTTCCGCCCAAAACTGCTGTGGCAATCCAGCATGTATCCTCATACTCCTGGCACGCTCATTAATTGTTCTGTTCATCCTTTCAGCAACTCCATTTTGTTGTGGTGTTCCTGGAACTGTCCTCTGCCTGACGATCCCAGCATCTGCACAGTAGTCCTCAAACTCCCTGCTACAATACTCACCACCGTTGTCCGATCTCAGGCATTTCAACCTCTTTCCTGTCTCGAGTTCTACCATCGCCTGCCATCTCCTGAAGACCCCAAATACCTCTGACTTGTGCTTCAAGAAGAACACCCAAAGCTTCCTGGTAGCATCATCAATAAAAGTAACATAGTACTGAGATCCACCAATGGAAGAAACCGGTGCAGGCCCCCACACATCCGTGTGCACGAGATCTAGCTTTTCTTGCCTCCGAGGTTTACCTTCTTTGTTGAATGAAACACGCTTCTGCTTTCCGAGAACACAATCCTCACAGAAGTCCATCTCAACACTCCTGAGACCCTGCAGCTTTCCCAACTGGTGCATCACCTCAAGTCCCTGATAACTCATGTGCCCTAGTCTGCAATGCCATAACTTGGTGTCCACATCTGCTGCAACAAGTCCAATAGAGTTCTCCGTGCCGTTGGTGACATAAAGTGTCCCAACCTTCTTGCCACTAGCCACCGTCAACGAACCTCTGGATATCTTCCACTGATCAGCTGTGAAAGTAGCCTTGTACCCCAGGCTCGCCAACTGTCCAACAGAAATCAGATTCCTCTGCAGTTGAGGCACGTGCCGTACGTCCTCAAGCTCAAGTGAAGATCCAAAAACCAACTTCACTTCCGCGCTTCCCCTTCCTTGTATGGTGCAAGGCTCTCCATCCCCTAGGTAGACTTTGCCAAAGTCTCCCTTCTCATATCCTCCAAGAAGCTTCCGTTGGGATGTAGCATGGAAAGACGCGCCCGAGTCTATCACCCAAGACTCGTCACAGGTAGATAAAGATAGAACGAGGGCATCCATGTCACCGTCTTCAGCAAGATTTGCCAGATCCTTGCTGACTCCTTCGGTGTGGTCGCCTTGCTTCCCTTTAGGAGATTTGCAGTCCCTCCTAAAGTGCCCTGTCTTTCCGCAGTTCCAGCACTTCGCTCCCTTGTTCTGAGGTGCTCGAGACCTGCTGGATCTCGACTTCGAGTCGCTTCGAAATCGACCGTCCTTCTTTTGTCTTCCCCGGTCAGAGGTGTTTAGTGCACTTCCAGACGACTCCGTAGCTCCAGAAGATTTCCTTCTTGCTTCTTCACTCAGAAGCACTCCCACAACGTCATCAAAAATCAACTTTCCCCGTCGCCGAAGAGTTGCTCACCGCCATCACCAGGCCCTCCCAGCTATCAGGCAATCCGGAGAGGATTAGCAATGCCCGAATCTCATCGTCAAAACTAATCTCCACTGACTCCAACTGGGCCGTGAGTCCATTGAACTCGTTGAGGTATTCTGCTATGCTGCCGCCATTTTTCATACGAAGATTAAACAACCTCTTCATGAGAAATACCTTGTTTGATGCTGAGGGTTTCTCGTACATCCACGACAATGTTGCCATCAACTCCATCGTCGTCTTCTCGTTTTTGATGTTGAATGCCACTTGGGATGCAAGTGACAATCTAATGGTGCCGAGCATCTTCCGATCGAGGACCTCCCAGTCTTCATCGGAAATCTTCTCTGGTTTCTTTGCTCTACCTCCAAGAGGTAAATAGAGATCCTTCTGGTAAAGGTAATCCTCTATTTGCATCTTCCAGAATCCGAAGTTCGTTCCATTGAACTTCTCAATTCGCACCTTCCCTTCATCCGCCATCGCAGAAAACCAATAGCTCTGATACCACTTGTTGTCAGTGCCCACGCCGGAACCCACTCACACCGGCGCCGCCACCGACGTCGGACAAGCAAGAGAGATACAAACGGATAAGCACTCTCTCGCTCCCTCGACTCCGGACTCAAGGATCACCTCTTCGCTCTGCCTACGAAGGGCAAAAGATTACCCCGTGGTATCAGTAGGGTAAAACACTTGAGCACCGCAACGGATTATCCAAGATCAAAGGAAGAAGAAGGAAGAAAATAGCAAAGCAAACACAAAGATGTAACGAGGTTCGGCTACAAATAGCCTACGTCCTCCACCACTCCAAATCTCAATAAGGATGAACTGATTACAGAGATAGCACACACCCGAACGATCACAAGCGATCGATCTACAAGAGATTCACACAGAATTCCCTTTGCACAAGAAGTAGGATCCCAATCCTCTTCTTCTCTAGAACCCTAGCCTCACAAACAAGAGTTTCTCTCAAATATACGGCCAATCCCTTATACCCTAGGGCTCTCATGAGTCCTATATATAGTCTCAAGACCTTCAGATGATCATAGCCGTCGAAACGCCAACAAGACACCAAAGGAAAAACTCATCCGTATGATTTCCCGTGAGCCCGAGTCGACTCGGCTGTAGTTCGAGTCGACTCTGGCACGTCTGGACAATTTCAGTAAAACTGGCACGATCTCGAGTCGACTCGACTGTGGCTCGAGTCGTCTCGACTGTAGCTCGAGTCGACTCTGACAGTCCAGACAGAAACATGGTTTTTTGCGGCTTTCTCCTCTCGGGTCGACTCGACAGGCCTCGAGTCGACTCGACTGTTCCCGAGTCGACTCGACTGTAGCTCGAGTCGACTCTGACAGTCTGCCAGACAGAACTATGTAGAATTGATTCTTCTTCAATTCTCTTCATCACCAATGGTCTCCACATACCCCAACATCCCCTACCTATAGTTAATTATGGCTCGTACATGTATGCTCTAGAGCAGTTTAGAGGAGAATAGAGAGGGAGCTTTTCTCCAAACTATTATTTTTTAATAATTTCATCTATATAACAATAAAATTTAAATAGTCTTTCTCCAGTTTTTTCATAGAGACTCCACAACTCCCTCTCCTTTTCAAGCATCCCTTAGCCCTAGCCTCATTACTATTTTTTTTTAGCCGAGAAGCCTTCTCTCCCTGTGCCCTTCTCTTTTCTTTCCCTCGCCCCTATTCTCTCCCCCCTTCCTCCTTTTTCTTTCTTACGTGTTGTCTTGGCAAACCTCGTGTCCATGGTAATAGTAGTTTCACCATCATAAATATTTGGTGGTTTGAGGCAACATGTTCATGTTGAAAATATTTTTTTCTATCACACATATTACCATCTCATCTCTCTTTAGCTCTATGACTTGTGGCAATGGCTTGATGATTGGAGATTTCTCGTGGTCACCATTATTTGTGTAATGGCTAGATAATGACCTACTAACACAACCTATTAGATCAGCCCAATTAGAAGATTCTAAACCTCAACCTAAACCAACCTTATCCCTCTCTCTGTGTGTTTCTTTTGGTTCACACGTTTGCCTACTGCTACTCATGGTCACTTTTCTCTCATAATTCTCTCTTCAATCTACCATTTCTTTTTTACACATAACCTCTTAACCGAGCCCTCTTCCTCTCCCTACTCCCTTGTAATCTCTCTCTCATAACTCTCTTTCTCATCTCTCTTCCATTTCTTTCTCACAGATCTTACCTTGCTCTTTTTTTTGAGTTCTTTCACAAGAATGCGGAACTAGAATATCACATATTGAGGAAATATAGGGAGAGGAGCCCCTGTTATGTGATAACCATTTTTAAAAGTTGGGCAATTGCTATTGAGGATAACTTATATATATGCTCATTTTGAAGCTAACTTTGGGACCCACATTTTTGTACTAAATCTTTATTGATTTGGTCAATATATGGGTTAAAATGGGCTGAAAATTTGGCATAAGTTCTATATTTAGCATGATTTTGGAGACATAACTTGATGTATACATATCCATTTAGGATGAAAAATACCTATTTCAAGGTGACTTCGAGAATTTATGCATTGAGCTTTGGCTATTTGATCACTACAAGAGATCGAAAATATAACCAAGATCTCTTGGCAAGATTAATTTGTAGGGTTGGACAATTCAATAGAAATATAGATTGTTGGGATATGGTAATTTTAATTATATGGTGCTTGTGCAATGTTCAATAAGAAGTGCGAGTGTATTGTAGATAGAGTTGCAATCACTTTATTTTGCTATATATTTATTAGTATATGTGTAACAATCTAGACCCCATCCAAAAAGGCTAGACTTAAGATGGGATGGCAGCTGGCCAGATATTTTCGGATACCCAAACTATCCCGAACCCTAATAGGATCTATTTAGCAAAGCCCTATAGGATTTGGAAAGGGTTTGGGATTTAAAATTAAAACTTGCTAAGGTTCGGGTTGTAGGATTTTAAATGGATTCAGATACAGATAAGGCAAATTTTGCAGGTACCCTACCCCTTGCCATTCCTACCTTAAGATATTATTAAGTACCTAAGATCTATCCGATTCATATCTATTGTAGGACTAAAGACACACCCACAAAGTGTCCTCAAAAACTCCCCCAGTTTAAGCCTTGGCATCTGCATCAGGATAAAAGTTTAAATCTATTGCAAATCTAATTATAAGTACCACAAATCTAATTTACAAATTCCACAATTTGCTTGTAGTCACCTAATAGACGCATGCTGCAGTGTTCTCTTATCCACATAGACCATTGGGTAGATCTACTCTGATACTATTTGTAACAATATAGGATCTTACTAAAAAATGCTTGTCAAAAAGGTGTTATTTGGGTTCTTTGATATTGAATAAGTACCCAAGATTTACCTAGTAGATAATAAATATGAGACTAAACACATGCCCACATGAATCTTCACATACTCTCTTGTTTAAACCCTAGTATCTTGCCAAGCTCATGGTCCAAATCTATTCAAATCTAATTACAAGTACCACAAATCTAATCACAAACACTTATGGTCAACCTAAAATGGACCCATGTTGCAGCTGTCTCTTAGTCTATATGGGTGATAGGCCTGATCTGCTATAATATAATTTGTAACAACTCAGTGTCTCATCTAAAAAAGCTAGTCGTAAGATGTTGTTAAGTATCCAAGATCTACGTAGTGCATAACCAATAGGAGACCAAACACATGCCTCCATGGATCCTTACAATATGAGTTCTCATTTATTTAATTAATTTTGTATTGGCATTATTATTTTGATATGTTGAGGTGTTGAGATATTTTTTGTTGTTCACAAGTATTTTTGAGGCAAGTTCTCTCTTTATGTACTCTTTAATCTATTAGAATTTTGGAATTGTATTTTTTCTGTAAGACACTTTTTTGTGGAAGTTTTATTACATGTTTTATTGAAGTGGTTGCATTCTTCGTATTAGTGAGTGTATACATAACGTAGTTCACATGGCATGGGATCAATTATGTATAAAAGGGATTATAGAATAAAAACTTCATGAGTTTTTGATAGTGAGTTTTATTGATAGATTTAATTGTGTTATTATTATTGGGACTATTGTTATGGATTTTTGTGTGACATTTTTATAGTAGATTGATGCTTGTCATTAGGCAAATCATGACAACCGATTGAAGCCTATCATGGGGCAAATCATGATCGTGTAATGGAAGATGCTTGTCATAGGGTGAATCATGACATTGGTTGCCTAATATCATGAAGAAAATGGACAACAAACTGAAAGTTAAATAAGTTATTTATCATGATGTATTATTTAAACATGTCCAAACTTGGAAATTGTAAATTATTTTAGCTATTGAGTTAGTGGTAATCTTCATATTGTATGCATAGCCATTATTTGTGTATTATCATACTTCTATACTTGTTATTTTAATAAAACAAAATGTATATTGAATCAGTTTTTTTTTTTTAAAGTGGTGAATTTATCTTTAAATTGAAGTGTGTACAATTAAGAATTTATTCGTTGTTAAGCTTATAGCTTTCTTCTTTTCCAGATGAACGAATCAGTAAAACTCAGTTGTCTCGAGAATGCAGTTGGAGTATTATCAATCTTTCTTTCATTTGAGATCTTGTTGGTCAGAACCTTGTATTGTAGTTGTTCGACTGGTATTTTATCATCATGTGGAACTATTATTTAATCCATACCAAATGTTGGTATCGTTATGCTTGTGTTAAATATTTTTTTTTATTACTTTAAGATTTGGATGCTCATAGTCCTTAAGCTAGGTTATGTGCAGGAAGTTATTTAGATCCTTTCCATATATATCTTTGTCTAGCTGACATTGTATTTAGTTGATTGATAGATTAGGCTTGAGATACTTTACAGGGCTGAGCCTTGCGAGGTGTCTACCCTGTCGGCAATATCATGTTAGGGCATGATAGATGGTGTTTAATCGTTGGTGGTAGTAAGGATGCCAGTTTTGACATGTTTTTGATTAAATTTTTAAATTTGACTGGTTCAAATTTGAATTTCAAATTGATGGATATTATAGTGCTCTGGGGTCCCCTCAAACCAAGACTCATAGGTACCACTAGATTTGAGATAAATATATATTACTACAGAAGGAGTTTTAGAATAAAAATCATGTTCGACTTGTGGTTACCAATCGACAACATTAGAGTGGCTATTTAAATCCCCACTAATGGCTATGACTATGCCATTAGATGACTATACTTAATTAGAATTAAGCTAAACAAGAAATTTCAATGAGGATATATGTGGACTTTTGGCTAGGTGGTATATCGAGTTAAAAATTAGCCCCGGCTTTAGGTCGGGCTGTAGGCTTGGTTTAAAAGGTCTCAAGATTGAATTCAGGTTTAGATTATGGAGGCCAAACAGAAATCAGGCCTAACCTGAAGCTCGCCACTGAACTCCGCCCCCCACCCATCCTGATCCCACTCCCTTGAAAAATTATTTGTTAGACTAAGTTCACATGGACTAGTCCAACCAGAAGGCAACACGTGGAATAGTAATTACTTTTTCCTCTTTTTTTTTTCCCTTATATGTGTAATAGCAATATGCACCATGATGAATTTAGCAGCAGTGCAAAGTGTACGCGGCTCAACTAATAAGGTTTCCTAAAATGCTTATCTAGGGTGCTATAACTAGGCCTTGACTGTGCACTAGGATGTTACCAACAATATTAGTACCCTAATAAAGCCATGTTTTACATATGCCATACCTCTTTGAAGTATTGATAAAGTATTTTTATTTTATTCATGGATGTTTTTGGACAATTGACAATAGCATGTGACGCCTATTTCGTATTAGGTATCCAAGATCTATAGGAACAAATAGGAAACATTGTTGTTTGGTGGGTAATTGATGGAGAACAAAGACTCCAGATCCCTATTCCTTAAAACTATGTTTGGATGGTGAAATGGGAATGAAATAAGCTAGTTATTCTATCTTATTCCATGTTTCGTTCACAACCAAACACTCCTACTTGGCCATTTAGTATAGGCCAATTTTGTCCCCAAAAAAAAATCTACCTCAAGGTCCCTAGAACCATGCGGTGAATGAACTCGAGGTTCCGGAGCTTCCTGGCTTATCAAGGTCCCCAGATCGCCTCTAACCATTGCCCGCTCCTGATCTCTATAACAGATTACATCAGCCATCGACTCCCGTTCTTCTTTAAGAAGATGTGGTTGTCGTACCCCAAATCCTGGAACATTGTCTGAGAGGCTTGGACGATGCCGGTGCGAGGTGATGTCATGTAGAGGGTTTCGTGCAGGCTGGAGCTTACCAAGCGCAGACTCCGCAGGTGAAACTGCAAGGTAGTAGAGGATATATTTAGAAGGCCGGAGGAGGTGGAGGTGTCTATTGCTGAGCTTTAGGGGAGGGAGGATAGTATGGGTGGGCTGCCGGAGGCCGACTTGGGGGTACTGCGACACAAACTCGCCATGCACCACTCCTTACTAAGGAAGCAGGAGATGTTCTGGAGACAGAAATCCCAGATCCCATGGATGAAGGAGGGCAACAGGAACACCCGCTTCTTCCACCGGTGGACCATCATTAGGAGGTAGAGGAGTATGATTCGTTCCTTAATGTTTTTCAGCAATTTAGTTATCTAGTTGTTTTGTTGTCTGATTCTAGTTCTGTCTTCTTCATGATCAGCAGCCATCTGTCTCCGCTTAAATTTCTTGATTCAATTCCATTTGTCAATTCATACATCCCAATCCTAATTCGGAGTCAAGAAAAGTAGAATACTAAGTAAAAGGTGGGAAAACAGGATTATTTGTAAAGGTAATTGCTGTAGAATTCTATAGCAAGAGCTGAACTTTTTGTTTTAATTATCGTAGTTGGAAGATGGAGATCAAAAGAACACGCCGCGACAGTCTTGAACAATGGAATACTAAGTAAATGGTGGAAAAAATGGGATTATTTCATGAAGATGCTTGTATGAAATTCTACAGCAACAGTTGAAGTTTTGGCTGCAATCATCGATGTTGTAGGATGGAAATCAAAAGAACGGAGAATAAATTTGGTATTCAACACAGAAATATAGAGAACTGTCTTGTGTTGGAGCTTGATGAATGGTAGAATTGGCACCTGATTCTCACCCACGAGCAGGGGAACAAAATTTCTTGTATAAATGGATGAAGTGGATGAACCTAGGGAAATGCTTGAGAGCATTTTCTATGCTGTGCGTACATGTGGATGTATGCACACCACATAATTCTGGTGTATAAAAATTAAGAGAAACCAATTCACACCCCCCCTCTTGGCTTGTCACCTTGGGCAACAGCAAAAGGGTCACCAATGTAAATTAGACTTGATAAACAATATTAGACAACTGACAACATTTTCTTAATCATAAGGACTTCATAATCCACCAAGTGGTTAAACTAACAAGAAAAATTAGAACCACCAAAGAAAAGAACTAGATCAAAAGAATGAAACAAAATAACATTCATATAGTCCAATTTCATACATCATTGATACATCAAATCATTGAAAACACAACACAAAATGATTGATAAAACTAAAATAAACTCTAGAGTTAATTAGGTCTACACCACGGAGGGGGAGGAAAAAGAGAAAAGTAAAAGGTAATGGATAGATTTAGAAGCCTTGTCCATGTTGTTATCGATATCAATTGTCTAGTAGATAGTGCATCTAGAGCCCGAATAAAGCCTTCTTTTTCTTTTTATAGTAAAAGGGATACGCAATTGTAGAAATGACTATCTTTGTTAGTTAGTAACAATAGTTCTCGATATGACTATCTTACTTTTAAGTGTCCAAATTACTGCTAATGGGAGTTAATTGCAGAAATAACCTTTCTCCAAAACTTTGGCCAAAATGCTTTACATTCTTTTGGATAGTGTTGTTAAGAGTGCTGTATAGGTGCCTAGGCGGTCTACCTATGCACTTGTAAAGCATAGATTACTTACATAGCAGCAGAGTAGACTTATATTAGAAGAAAAATAACTTTTTTTTGATTTGTACTTTCTTTCATTACCTTATTTTCACTATTATACTGAAATAATTTTTTATTTTACATAAATTGAAAGTGAAAATACATAACTTACAAGATGCTTTTACTTTGCTTATTCCTTTCCCTATTTCTTCTTACCTCGGAACCTCCTCCTTCGCATATGTATCACCAACTGGAGGGTCTTATGCAGCTTTCCAATACCTATTCTACTACTAGCAAGCCTTCAATATGCTGCCTAGTTGTTCAATGGCCCACTCTCATGTCATTCCTCTTGTTCTTGCTCTACTCATTAAAAAGATCATTTTCTTCTCTTGTCATGTTATTCCTCTTCTTCCCTTTTTATCCTTTTTTTTGTTCATTGCCCTTACAAAAATAGCTTATTGTATTTCTAGCCTTCGAAAATTACTATTTGCATATGTATCTCTTAAAACATCATATTTTTGCATGAATACATATGCGGTTATATTTTTAGTTGACAGTGTTGAGAAGTAATCATTTTAAGAATAAAATAATTTATCATCCCTTACAATAATATTCTTGGGGAATATATAACAAATGCAGGGATGTTAACATAAAAGGATAATTATGCCAAATGATATTCGGAAGGGTTATTTATTAGAATTGTTAGCCAAACATCTAATAGGAGGGGCATCCATGCAAAACCAGGGTGTTTGAGGGGTGCGTATGTAAATAGTTACTTTCGGGGTGGATATTCAATAAGTTAGATTTGTAAATGTTTATGTGCAAAGAATCCTTATTTATATGCATGGTCGAACATGAATATTAACCATATTGTTTTTAAGAGCTTTTTGCATGGATACCCTTCTAAATATTAGATTTTGCATGAATATACTTTCAAAATTAATATTTGCATGTATACCCTTGTAAAACTCTGTTATTGTACAAATACCCCTAATATAACAGTTCTTTAACGGTGTTAAAAATATAATATTTATATGAATTAAAAATAAAATTAAAATTTGAAATGACGTTATAATCTTTACACCACTCCAACCCCCCCGGCGCGTCTTCCCCATCCCCTGCGAGCTCCTCGCCTCCGCCGTCCCCCCCGCAAGCTCCCCGCCCCCCGCGCGACACGTCTTCCCCATTCCCCGCGAGCTCCCCCCCACTTCGTCCCCCCCGCGCGGCGCGTCTTCCCCACCCCCCGCGAGCTCCCCTCCCCTCCGCCGTTCTCCCCTCACCCCCCGACGTCCCCCCCGCGAGCTCCCCCCCGCCGTCCCCCCCGTGGGCTTCCCAACCGCCGCTCGGCATCCCCACCCCACCTGCTGTGGGCTCCCCCCCCCCGCCGCTCGGCATCCCCACCCCACCCGCTGTGGGCTTCACCCCCGCCCCCCACGTATCAGGATCCTGATCGCGGGCGTTCGCGATGCAGCTCGCTCGCGATCTCCTTCCTATTCCTCCTAGTTCTGTAATCCAACCTATGATAAACAAAAATTCTTCTAACCGCAAAACTTATCTTTTTGTGCGATCTATCTTTCAAATTTTTCATCTCTCTCCTATCTGTTGATTATAAAAAAATATTTCAATATCATGTTACCCTCTCTTCCCTTTCATTGATTTATACTATTTTTCTTTTATTAATCTGAACCAAAAAAAAATCATTACAAGTGTTAGAAGAACAATAATGATTATTGTAGCTGATTTTATTTCATTCCTATTTTTTACTGTGAACCAATATTGAAGCTCTATTTTTTGGTTTCTAGCTACATACCATATATTTTATTTGAGAATAAATCCTATTATATATTTTTGTTATATTCATGATAAAGAAACAGGCCTCTCGTCATAGAACCAAATGCATTTCCTAATAAATACAGGATTATAAAGGCTATCACATTAATAAATGTATCTCAATTCTTTTCATCTACTAAGTTTTTTTTTGCATATATACCCTTCTAAATATAGAAAATTATATGAATATCCTTGTAAAGTTACTATTTGCTTGTATACCCTTATAAAAATTTCTACTTGTACGCCTAACCATTAAGGGTATTTTAGTCTTTTTAATTTGAAACCGCTAATTTTTTAACGGCGTTAGATGACATGGGTATATATGCAAAAATAAGAATAAAAAAGGGTAGAACAACAAAACAAGTATTTTATGAGGGTATACATGCAAATATCAATTTTGGAAGGGTATTCACGCAAAATCCGATATTTAGAAGGGTATCCATGCAAAAAATCCTTGTTTTTAAAACTTTACCTTTTGTTTTGAAAATAGGTTAGTAAAGTTCCCAGTTGACTAGGCTTCGGTTAGATGTCCTGACAACCTTTCTTTTCAAAGAGTTAGGCTAAAAATCTTAAATAGGAATCATGATGTAATCTTTTTTTCTTATGATTAACACATGATAAGCTATATTTTCATGTAAACACCAAATCATGTACTAAGTATGTTTCCAAATTTTCAAACTATTGGGTAATTGAGGTTCATGGCAAACTCAATGAGAAAATGGTTCCTTTGTATCTCGGTCGTGAGGACTTTACAATTCACCAAGTGATTGCACTAAAAAGAAAATTAAAAGAAATACCAAAGAGGAACTAGATCAAAAGAAAGAAATTAGATAAACCTTCATTAGTCATATTTTATACATCGGTAGCTTAAAAAATCACATAAAATGATTGATTCTTATCACATGCATCTCATGCATATAATTTCAGATTTGATAATTTTAATTTTAATCATGCTACCAACTGAATCTCTGATTATACAAGACATGATTTTTAATTGTTTCAATCTCATTGTAATTTAAAATCAACATGCAACATCATAAGAATAAAATTCAGTATGCTGAAATTTCTGAAATCTGAAATTTCAGCACGCAGAAAATTTCAGCAAGCATGAATATTAAAATTCAGATCTAATAAAATCCTAATCAAGTCTATTAATGTTAATCTTAATCCTAAAAACCCGGATCTGATACCACTTTCGGTTTACCCTCACACACGTTGCGACGATCGCAGCGGAAAGACGCGCGCGGGGTCGTTCATCTCATGAACGTCCAGAGAAACGTAGATTTCAAAAAAATTCTGAGTTCTCTAACTCAGAAGATCATGAAATCTGAAAGAAAGGATTAATAATTACTTGATTAATTTTCAGATCTACAATTAAAATTATAAAGATCAAATCTTTACCTTTGAGCGGGTAGATCTTCACCGCTATTTGATGATCGTGAAAATCAGGTTCGCTTGAAGCCGCACAAGTGTCCGGCCTCTATGGGTATCCACATGAAGATCTGGATTGATCGAGGTTGCGATCTCATCGGGGTGCTAGCTCCCTTGCAGAGATCCCTTTTGATGGTTGGAACTTCTCTAAGCAATCAACTCTTGATTGTTTCCAAGAGGAGAAAGAAGGAGAAGGAAGAAACGCTTTCTTTTCTTTTCTTTACCATGGAAGAAGGAGGAAGAGAGAAACACCTTTCTCTCTTTGTTTTCTTCCATGCATCTGATGAAGAGGAGGAAGAATCAAACATCCTTGCTGCTCCTCTTTTGCCTTGCGGATGGAAGAAGGAAGAGAGGGAGAGATGGAGGCCGCTCGCCTAAAAAGAACCACCAAAAATCATCCCAAAGGGGGCTGCCCCCTTTTTTATTCTTTTTCTTTGAAGCCCTTGGTGTGGACTCCTCCTAAAAGTTAGGAGGAGCCGCACCAATGTTTGGCCAAAACGGGTCTTGCGTCCCGGGCATCCGGGACGCGAGTCCCGTCCATCCGGGTGGCGCATCCCGGTCATCCAGGACGCGGATCCCGGGAGCATCCGAGGAAGGGAGGGGCTCTTGCCCCTCCCTTCTAATCCTAATCAAATTAGGATTTAGGTGGCCCTTGGTTCATTGAATCCTAATCTAAGTAGAACCCAATTAGTCTCCCTATTTGATTCACATGAATCCTAATCTAATTAGGAGTCATCTTTATCTATTGGACCAAAATTAATTAGGACTCTAGGAATCCTAATCCAATTAGGACTCATATAATTTTAGTCCTAATCCAATTAGGACTCATATAATTTTAGTCCTAATCCAATTAGGACTCATATAATTTTAGTCCTAATCCAATTAGGACTTTTATAATTTTAGTCCTAATCCAATTAGAACTTTAGGAATCCTACTCTAAGTAGGACTCTAATAATTTGAAGTCCTAATCTAATTAGAATCTAGGTGTCCTACTCCAAGTAGGACTCTTGAACCTTATCATATAAGATCGAGCCCAATTAATTAAGTCCAATTGATCCAATCAAATTGCAATCCAATTACAATTAATTCCTTCTTCAACTCACTAACTCTTAGTGGGTTAAACTAATTATCAATCAAATTGACAATTACAAACTATTGTGATTCCAAATCACAATTCAACCATTAGATCGATCAGATCCTCTATTGTGTGTGACCCCATAGGTTCTATTCTGTCTGGTAGTGAGATATGTTGTGATCCCTATCACAATATCATTGAAACTCCTTTCAATGGGTTAGAACAATTCCAACTCTTCTCATTCAGGTTCACTGATCATCAAGTGAATGTCTCTGAGTCTCACAATCCACCAGTGACACCTAGCAGCATGTAGTGGCAACCCAGCAGAGTAGAATAGATGAACCTCTAGGTGCAGTTAGCATATGATACAGTCCCTCTATCGTGGATCCCAACAGGATGGAGGTCATGGATAACTCGTCAAATCCCATCATCTGTTATATGTAAAATTTATTCGACTCCAGTTCGAGATTGGAAAACTCTTTTTCCAAAAACTACCTTGGCCAAGGATTTACGAACTCAGTCTCATAAATCACATAGGATCTCTCCTAATCTATCAAGATCGATAGATTCCATCTAGATGCACCCCTACTCCTGCAATGAACCTACTGCAGCTAATCTGCACCACAAGGACCCAAATGGATAGGGCCCATATTTATGTGCTCGTCAAACTACAGCAACCTCACTGTGAATAGCCGAGGCATTGCAGGTCAAAGGTCCAGTCATACAACTGCAGCATCAAGTAAGTCACTGACGAGTGGATAGACATCCAAGTGACTACTTGCTTTGGTCACGCTCAGTACCCTTGTTCTCTAACAAGCACTTACACAATCACTCCAGTGTCCCTACACTGTGGACTCAAGACTCATCCATTTGACTAAGTGATCTGTGCACTAATCTCAGCAGATCGATCACCGTCCCTCGTGATGGATCCATCGATCAGGAACAATTTAGAAATTAATCACCAATGACACATGCCTCAAATTCTCAACTCTTGAGAATATGCGTCGTCATCTTATTAATTCCTTGGATGATTCATGGACACATAAGAACATGAATGAAAAGAATGCCCATCCTAATAAATTCATTATTAGGTCAAGTACAAATTTATGTCCCAAAATAAAATAATGCGTCAGCCAAATTGGCTTCTAGGGCATATTTCTAACAATCTCCCACTTGCACTAAAGCCAATCAACCATAAATCTAAGCCCCATCTTCTCAAGATGTGCTTCAATTTTCTGCTGACTTAGCTTCTTAGTGAATAGGTCTACCACGTTGACTGTGGAGTCTACTCTCTATGCCTCTACTTATTTCTTTTCGAGATAGTCGCATATCAGGTTAAACTACCGCTCTATGTGCTTAGACTTCTGGTGAGACCTTGGCTCCTTAGCTAGTGCTATGGTGCCATTGTTATCGCAGTATAGTGTTATAGCATCGGATGACATTACACCTAATTCTGCAATAAACTTCTTAATCCAGAAGGTTTTCACTGCACCATTAGAGGTGGCGATACATTCAATTTTTAAGGTAGAATCTGTAATGATCGATTGTTTGGAACTCTTCCAAATTACCGAACACCATTGCACATATTCTAATGTAGACTTTTTATCATCAAATGTGTGTATCCTTCTACCTTTAACTCTGATCTTCTCCTAAAGACCAAGAACATGTCCTTAGTTCTTCTCAAGTACCTACGACTGTTCTTCACAACTATCCAGTGCTCGTTGCTTGGATTTGACTGATATATGCTCGTGACACTCACAGCATGTGCTATATCAGGTCATGTACATAGCATGGCATACATGAGGCTCCCTATAGCCAAAGCATAAGGGATCTTGCTGTTGGGAACCCGCCCATGCCGCTGATATTTCAAAAAAATTCAGATGGCAGCGGAATCGGCATAAGCGGGATCGACGTTCATCGCATGAACGTTGTTTTATGAACCGTTCGTAGTTAGATAAGAATTAAAACTTTTTAAACCTTTAGGAAGATCAGATCTTCACCTTGTGTGGGTAGATGATCACCGCAAACTGAAGTTCGTGGTCTAGGATGAAGGTTCGCTTGAAGCCGTTCAAGTGTCCGCCATCTACGGGTATCCACACGAAGCAGTGATCCGATCAAAGCTCTCTTGTCTTCCCGGGGTGCTAGCTCCCTTGCAAAGACTTCTTTTGATGGCTGATTTCCTCTCTTTCAATCAACCCTTGATTGTGCTTGAGAGGAGGAAGAAGAAGGATGAAGAAGAGGAAGAAGAAGAATCCCCACGCAGCCTTCTTTTCTTCCCTGCGTTGGAACCAAGGAAGGAGGCCAAGGAGAGGTGCACACCTCTTCTTCTTTTCCCCTTGCTGATGGCGGCTGAACCAAGGAAGGGAGAGGGGTGGCCACGTGATGGAAGAGGAGAGGGAGAGCTCATCTAGGGCGCCGGCCCCCTTTGCCCCTTTTTATAACCATCTAGGGCTCCTACAATCTAGGAGCCCTAGAGTTATTTCCTAAGAGGGGCTCTCTTCTCCCTTCTCCACATGGAAAAGGGAGGGGCATATCCCCTTCCTCATGGTAAACCCTAATCCACATTAAGTAGGGTTTGAAAAGCCCTAATGTGGTCAAGCCCTAATCCAATTAGGCTTAGCCCAAGGGTGAACCAATTAGGATCCAATCTAGGTAAGTCCTAATCCAATTAGAACTTAAATCAATTTTGACTTAATTGAACTCTTCAATCCTAATCCAATTAGGAGTCTTATTGATTCATTAAATTAATAATTAATTGTGACTTAAGAAACCCTAATCCAAATTAGGACATATTTGATTTTAGTCCTAATCCAATTAGGACTCTATTTGAATCCGAAGTCCTAATCCGATCAGAACTCTAGAAATCCTACTCCAAGTAGGAATCCAATTTTAATTCAAAATTCCTAATCTCATTAGGATTGTAGGAATCCTATTCCAAGTAGGAATTCCAGTCCTACTCCAACTAGGATTCCCAGTCCTAATCCAATTAGGACTCTAGGTATCCTACTCGAAGTAGGACTCTTGTTTCAAGTCCAATTAATTAATTTCCTTTGTTCCTTCTTCAACTTCTTATCAATCAAATTGATTACTTGTGATTCCTAATCACGATTTCAACCATCGGATCGGTCAATACTTCTAGTGTGTGTGACCCCATAGGTTCTATTCTGATTGGTAGTGAGATATATTGTGATCTCTATCTCAATATCATTGAAAACTCCTTTCAATGGGTTGGAACGATTCCAACTCAACTCATTAGGGTTTATCGATCATCAAGATAATCCCTATGAGTCCCACCATCCACCAGTGACACCTAGCAGCATGTAGTGGCTACCCAGCAGAATGGAATGATGAACCTCTAGGTACAGTTAACATGTGACACAGTCCTACTATCGTGGATCCCTACAGGACGGAGGTCATGGACAACTCGTCAAACCCCATCGTCTGTCATATGTCAAGATTTATTCGACTCGAGTTCGATAGTGGAAAACTCTTTTTCCACTTTATATTACTGCCCTGGCCAAGGTCTTAGAACTCAGTCTAACAAATCACATAGGATCACTCCTCTTCTATCAAGGTCGATAGATTCCTTATAGGTGCATACCCTACTCCTACAGTGAACCTACTGCAGCCAATCTACACTGCATGGACCCATATGGCTAGAGACCATGTATGTGTGCAGTCAAACTACAATAACCTCACTGTGAGTAGCCGAAGCACCGCAGGTCAAAGGACTAGTCACACTACCGCAACATCAAGCAAGTCACTGACGAGTGGATAGACATCCAAGTGACTTCTTATCTTGGTCACGCTCAGTACCCTTGTTCTCTAACAAGCACCTGCACTATCACTTCAGTGTCCCTACACTGTGGACTCAAGTCTCGTCCATCCAGAAGGAAAGTGATCTATGCACTGATCGGATCGATCACCGTCCTCGTGATGATCCATTGATCAAGAGCATTTAGAAATTAATCACCAATGATACATGGCTCAAATTCTCAACTCTTGAGAATATGTATCATCATCTTATTAATTTCTTGGACGACTCATAG
The DNA here is from genome assembly GCF_009389715.1 of Phoenix dactylifera. Lineage (NCBI taxonomy): Eukaryota > Viridiplantae > Streptophyta > Magnoliopsida > Arecales > Arecaceae > Phoenix > Phoenix dactylifera. The sequence continues at coordinate 93,845 of NW_024068271.1, forward strand.
ACACATAAATAATATGAATGAAAAGATGCCTTTTTATTTATTCAATAATAAATAGTCAAGTATAAAATTATGTCCCTAGAATCAAAAATGTGTCAGCCAAATTGGCTTCTAGGGCATACATCTAACAATCTCCCACTTGCACTAAAGCCAATTGGTCATATATCTTAGGCCCATCTTCTCAAGGTGGGCTTCAGTCTTTTGCTGACTCAGCTGCTTAGTGAACGGGTCTGCCACGTTATCCGCGGAGTCTACTCTCTGCACCTCTACATCATAGTCGCGTATGAAATGGAAGCGCCGCTCTATGTGCTTGGACTTCTGATGAGACCATGGCTCCATAGCTAGTGCTATGGTGCCAATGTTATCGCAGTAAAGTGTTATGGCATCCAATGACATTACACCTAACTCTGCAATTAACTTTTAATCAGAAGGTTTCCACTGCACCCTTAGATACGGCTTAACATTCAGCTTCTAAGGTAGAATCTATAATGATCGGTTGTTTGGAACTCTTCCAATTTACTGAACCACAATTGCACATATTCTGATGTAGACTTTCTATCATCAATATGTGTGCATCCTTCTACCTTCAACTCTGATCTTCTCCCAAAGACCAAGAACATGTCCTTAGTTCTTCTCAAGTACTTAAGACTGTTCTTCACAGCTATCCAGTGCTTCTTGCCTGGATCCGACTGATATCTGCTTGTGACACTCACAGTAAGAGCTATATCAGGTCGTGTACACAGCATGGCATACATGAGGCTTCCTATTGCCGATGCATAGGGAATCTTGCTCATGCGTTGAATCTCTTCAGATGTGTTGGGGCACATCTTCTTGGAGAGATGAATTCCATGTCTTAGGGGTAAGAGACCCCTCTTGGAGTTTTCCATGCTGAACCTCTTCAGCACCTCCTCTATGTACATCTTCTGTGAAAGGCCAAGCATCCTTTTAGATCTATCTCTATAGACCTTTATTCCCAAAATATAGGATGCTTCCCCAAGGTCTTTCATGGAGAATTCTTTTTGACAACCAGACCTTGACCGAGGTTAGCATGGGAATATCATTCCCAATCAGGAGAATGTCATCTACGTACAGTACAAGAAAAACGACAGCACTCCCACTAACCTTTTTGTAAACACACGGTTCCTCTTCGTTTTTGATGAAATCAAATATTTTGATTGCGTCATCGAAACGAGTGTTCCCACTCCAAGATGCTTGCTTTAGTCCATAGATGAACCTTTGCAGCTTGCAGACCTTGTGATCTCCATCACTGGAAGTGAAACCCAAAGGCTGTTCCATATAGATATCTTCATCAAGATATCCATTCAGGAAAGCAGTTTCTCAGAATCGATATCAGATATCGCCTCGTTGTAGGTTTTGGAATCCTGTATGCGATCCCTATCTCCCACTAGGAACATTTCCTCGGTATCCTCTTCTAGTATACCTAAGTATCTATCGGGAGGATGGGAGACCCTACTAGATCTACGAGGTGGTTGAGGGACATCGTGTACTGGCTCTTTATGAATGGGTTCAATAGGATCCATGACTCGTTGCTTTTCAGAGACTTTCTCTTCAAGCTCAATTTTCCTCCCATTGCCTCTATCAAGGATAAACTGATTTTCCAAGAAGATGGCATGACGGCTCACAAACACATTGTGATCCTCTGAGATGGAAAAATTGTATCCTAATGACTCTTTAGGATATCCTATAAAACGAGCACTTATGGTCCTAGCCTCTAACTTGTCTGCCTGTAGTCGCTTGACGTGGGCCGGACATCCCCAAATCTTGAGATGACCAAGACTTGGTTTTTTACCATGCCATATCTTATACGGTGTGGTAGGAACGGATTTAGAGGAAACTCTATTCAATAAATAAATCACTGTGAGTAAGGCATCTCCCCAAAGGAACATAGGTAAATCAGTGAAGCTCATCATGGACCTGACCATATCCAATAGGGTCCGATTCCTCCTCTCTGACACCCCGTTGAGTTGAGGTGTACCCGGAGGTGTCCATTGTGAGACTATGCCGTTTTCTTTGAGATAGTCCCGAAATTCCCCACTAAGGTATTCTCCTCCTCGATCTGATCGAAGAGCCTTAAGAGGTTTTTCAGTTTGTTTTTCTACTTCATTCTTGAACTCTTTGAACTTTTCAAAAGACTCAGACTTGTGTCTCATAAGATACACATACCCATACCGTGAGTAATCATCGGTAAAGGTAATGAAGTAAGAATAACGTCCCCTGGCTAGCACATCGAATGGGCCACATACATCTGTATGTACTAGGGCAAGTATTTCAGTGGTCCTCTCCTCATGTCCTACAAAGGGCAGTCTAGCCATTTTTCCTTGAAGACAGAACTCGCAAACTGGATATGACTCGGAAGTCAATGAGCCTAAAAGCCCATCTTTATCCATTTTGTTCATTCTGTCCTCTCTAATATGGCCAAGCCTGAGGTGCCACAAATATCTTTGGTTTATCTCATCTCTGGATCTATTGGATCCTTTGGCACTCACTTCTTGCTCAGTAACATTCACAGATACATCCATATGTAAATGATAGAGACTGTCGATCATTGTTGCCCAGATAGACAACCCAAGAGGGAGGGTGAATTGGGTTTTAAAATAATTTAGCTATTTAAAACGTTGTGGATGACTAATTAAAACTATTGCAAGTTGTTTAATTAATTGCTATGTGCTGTGAGTGATATGAGAGGAAGAGAAAGAGAGACAATCAATCACAAACACCAAGTTTTATAGTGGTTCGGAGCTAACCCTTGCTCCTACGTCCACTCCCCAAGTCTCACTTGGGAATTCACTATAACCCCTTGGATTATAGCCGGTTGTTTTCCAAGCTCACAACCAAACTTGTTGTTTTACGAGCTCACAACGAACTCGGTCGGTTTTTCCAGGCTCACCGACTAGAACCACCCCGATTGTTTTCCCGGGATCACAATCGAACCCTTACATACGTTGGTTTTAAAACTCGGCTCACCAACCAACCTCTATACCCTTGATTCAATCCCCCGATTGAACCAAGCAAATACAAGTTGTAAATAAAAGAGACAAACAGAAAACAAAGCTTCTCAAAAGCAGATGAATAACAATATAAGCTGAAAAGAGTTTAGAAGCCCTCAAACGCTTTGAGTTGGAGTTGAGTAGGGCTTCTTGAACTTCGAGTCTCCTCTTGAATGTCTGGTCGACTTGAATGCAGGAGGAGGCTTCTTTAATTGCTGGGAAGAGGAAGTTGGATGGAGTTAATGCCGCTCTTCCCTCTTTTCGTTGAAGAACAGGTTGCAGAGATTGAATGCTTGATTACTTTGAGTGGAATGGCTGTTCTCTTCCTTGCTACAGTCCTCTGTGGCTATTTAAACCATCCCCCACAGAAACTAGCCGTTAGAGACCTTTTTCTGCCCGTTCTGCACACTCTGCACAGCCTGACAATATGTCCGTTGGTGGGTTGGAGTCGACTCGCGCGATCAGGAGTCGACTCGGCTGTAGCGGGAGTCGACTCATGCTTTTCTGGAGTCAACTCGGCAACTGTTTCGGATTTGAATTAAAGTAGCCTCTTCGACTGGGAGTCGACTCGTCTTGACCCGGAGTCGACTCGCCAACTTCTGGAGCTGACTTGGCATTTTCGGAGTCGGCTCATCCCATGAAGTCCACGGAGCCAATTTTCAACTTGGCCAACTCGAGTCGACTCGACTGTCCTGGGAGTCGACTCGGCGATCAGAGCCCGAACTCCCGATCTTCTGTCTTTTGGCTCGTCCAGTCTTGGAGTCGACTCGAACTTCCCCGGAGTCGACTCGGCTCTCAGTTTCCGAAACTTAGTCTTCTGCCCTTTTGGTGTACCGCTGCCTTGGAGTCGACTCGAGCTTTCTAGGAGTCGATTCGGCTCTCAGACACAGCAGATTGGTCTTCTGTCTTCTTTGGGGTCGCGGTGTCTAGGAGTCGACTCGCGTATTGCGGGAGTCGACTCGAATCTCAGAGTGCGAAAAACGCTCTCTGACTTTTTCCTTGTGTTCCTCTGAGAGTCGACTCTCACTTTCTTTGGAGTCGACTTGCCAACCATCGGAGTCGACTCGCGTTCCACTGGAGTCGACTCGAATCTCAGACCCGAAAACTGCTCTCTGACTTTTCTGCCTGTGACTCCTAGGAGTCGACTCATACTACCCTAGAGTCGACTCGGTGAACATCGGAGTCGACTCGCGCACTTCAGGAGTCGACTCGCTGACAGATTTTGAGTTGATGCTTTCTGTTCGTCTGTCTGTTCTCAGTCGGAGTCGACTCGTACTGATCCGGAGTCGACTCGAGCTCGTGCCAGTGAACTTGATACGCTTGGAGTCGACTCATGATACTCTAGAGTCGACTCGAGTCTCAGACTTTGGTTCAAGCTGACTTCTTAACTTATCCAAAATATTATGAACCAAGTCTAGAGACACTTAGACAAGATTTTCACTGATACACTTAATTGAATTCATTAGTAAACAAGAGATATACTCAAATGCTTTGAGCTCATCAAAATCAAATAGGGTTTTAATCAATCACTCCACAATCTCCCCCTTTTTGATGATGACAAAACATTGAGTATATGTAAAGTGAATTGCTCTATAAACAAGGAAGTAAAATCCCTAAATGAATTCAGATGTATGGTAATTTAATTTATCCAAGTTTGAAAGGTGTGAACAATAAATTTCGGAGTTAAAGCTCCCCCTTTCATTTGGAATTATATAAGCATTCATATCATGCAATCAATTGTTTGGCTTATATATAATTAATGATTTAGCTTTCTTAAAATTTCAGATTCTCCCCCTCAACATATGCATTCTACTTTGTCTTGATTCTTTGAATTTCCTTTTAATGCTTTGAAGTTTTTGAACTGAAATTTTTGATTTTTAGAGAGAAAATCTGTCAATTTGTTCTTGAGTAGGATTCAGCTAATCTCCGAATATCCCTTGAATAGATTCTGGAGATTACTCCATTAGGAGCCCCAACAGAGAGATAATGAGCCTCGAGGTACCAAATCCACTTAGAACAAATTTTTGTGTGTTTTAAAAGTTTTTCTTTTTATTGATTTTCATTGATTCCTTTTACATATTTTATACATATTTCTTCCCCTTTTTGTCATCGTATCAAAAAGGAGGTAAGCACACACAATCAATCATTGATCAAATGGCACAGAATTGAAGAAAAATATGGCTACTCATTGTATTAATTTGTATGTAAATACATTTGAGAATACAATAAGTAAAGCAAAAACAATACATGTCAAAACAAAACACAAAAAGCAGCTATGGTCTCCTCGAGGATGTAGCTCCTCCTCTCGAGGATGTATCTCCTCCTCTCGAGGATGTGGCTCCTCCTCTCGAGGATGTGGCTCCTCCTCTCAATCTGCTCTGCTCCATGAGGAGGGTGACTGCATCTGTAACATGCCCGAGCTGAGTGATAATGGACGAAGTGGCTCTGCTATGTGTAGTGGAGAGCTCAGTCACCGACGTCTGAAGTGCGTCCAGCTTGTCGATGAGCACATTCGACAAGCGCTCGGCCCCCTCGGTAGTGGTGTGCATGTCACGTCCTATGTCATCCTGCATCTGTCGAGTGGTTCTCGTGACCTCACTCATGTTATGGAACTGGGCCTGGAGCAAAGTCCTCATGTTGTAGATCTCTTCCCGCACATGAGCCGTCATGTTAGTCACGGCCGTCAGGGAAGGGACCAACGCTAAATATGGAGCGGGAGAGGGAGCAGGCACTGAACCTCGGAGCTCCCGAAGTAGATCATCCCGCAGATCTCGGACTATCTCCTGCCGCAGCTCCCGGAGCTGCTCAGGAGCGATGCGGACCTCCATGGGTGGTGGAGCTGAGGAGGAGGGTCCGGCGGAGGTGGTAGGAGCAGAAGTGGATGGAAACTCTGGTAAGTCGGGATAGTCAGAATCTGGCTCAGGACTGGGGGAGTGTCTGGTGGTCTGTGTGGTGATGGAAGACTTCCTAACCCATGTCCCCTCTCTCTTCCAAAACCCCATCCTGTGTAGGGTCCCCGGACGCATGCGATCAGTCCATCGCAATGCGCGAAAGGGTTTCCCCTCAGGGATAGGAATCTTGTACTCCCTAAACAACAAAGTGAAGACCATACCGTAGGGCAAGGTGAGCCTAGGTCTATCTAGTGGCTCACACAGGTATCGATAAATGAGTTTGGGGAAGTTGATTGGGGTGTCCTGAAGCATGTAGAACATGAGAGCTAGGTCTCTCTCAGATACAAAATCAAATCTTCCGGTCTTAGGGAAGATGGACCTAGACAATATACTCAAGAGGATCCGCACCTCAATCGGAAGTGAGCTAGCGGATACCTCCTCTAAGGGTGACTGGGGTGGATGCCCTAGAATGGCCGTAAGGGCCTCAACCCTGTCCTCGGGGTGTGTGGGAGCCACCCCTACTTGTGGAAGGTGGAGGATGTGGGCAATAAGATCCTCCGTAATGAACAGAGGGACACCGGCTACCGTGCCCTCGATACCCCCATCTCCCCGATGGACGGTACCGTAAAACTCTCTAATGAGCCCTGGATATGTGGGGAGATCTAAGGTGAGGAAGTACTCTAAGCCCTGGGCCCTAAGTCTATCACCTATAGTGAACCCTTCCCGGGAGAGATAGTCAAAATCGACATATCTCCCGGTGGTGACGGCCTTCCCGGCGCACGGCCTCGCGGGAACCGCCCTCGGCGGGGAACGAGCCGGAGGTTGTGACCTCGCGGGATCGTGCCGAGCCTTGGAGCGCCTCTCGGGACCGGCCTCGGGTCGGGACCTCTTCCGGACTACGGTTTTACGCGGCATAATGACCTAGAAAGGGAGGAAAACCCTAAGGGACGGTGAAAGGTCGACGGAAAAGGCTTGGGGACGACCGGGGACGACCTAGGAGTCGGCTCTAGGGCTTGTGAACAGTGGCAGCGGAGAATAGAAGTGTTTTCGAAACGACAAAGTTAGGGTTAAAAAGTCGGATCCCGACTGCGAGTCGACTCCACTGAGTCGCGAGTCGACTCGACCTCGAGTCGACTCCAGAATATGCGCGAGTCGACTCTCCTTATGCGCCAGTAGACCTCGAGTCGACTCCTGACTATATGCGAGTCGACTCCCCCTCTGCTGCCATCAATCTCGAGTCGACTCCCGCAAATGCGCGAGTCGACTCCCCCTTAGGAGCCGACTCTGAAACTTACTCGAGTCGTCTCTAACTTTGGCACGCACCTAAAAATCATGCTATGTTCGTGCCAAATGAGGAAAAATCACTAAATTATGATCTGATTTGATGATCATTGAAAAGAAACTCTAGTTTAACCACAATCTAATCATCAAAATCAACAAATCTAGTGGAAACTACCACTAGGATGGATCAATCACTCCTAATCCCCTCCTAAGCACACTAAACCTCTCTTCACTTAGGGGTTTTGTAAAAATGTCAGCTAATTGATCATCAGTGCAAACAAATTGTAGTGTCACATCACCATTCAGTACATGATCTCTTATGAAGTGATGTCTTATCTCAATGTGTTTAGTTCTTGAATGCTGAATTGGATTTTTAGTTAGATTAATGGCACTTGTATTATCACAGTTAATAGGTATTTTATCTTGTTTAATGCCATAATCTTCTAATTGTTGTTTGATCCACAAGATTTGAGCACAACAACTCCCGGCTGCAACATATTCCGCTTCAGCAGTAGATAATGCAACCGAGTTTTGTTTCTTGCTAAACCATGAGATTAGGTTTTCTCCTAGAAATTGACAAGACCCGCTTAACCCTATGTTCTTTGTTCCTATTAGGTATTTAAAGATTCTCTTTACTGCAATTAGATGTGATTCCTTAGGATTAGCCTGATATCTAGCACACATGCAAACACTAAACATAATATCAGGTCTACTTGCAGTAAGATACAATAAAGATCCTATCATACCTCTATACAGTTTCTGATCTACAGATTTACCTGATTCATCTTGGTCTAATTTGCATGATGAGCTCATGGGGGTGCTGATTGACTTGTTTCCCTCCATATCAAACTTCTTGAGCATCTCCTTGATATATTTGGCTTGATTGATGAAGATGCCTCCTTCAGACTGTTTGATTTGAAGCCCGAGGAAGTAGTTCAGCTCTCCCATCATGCTCTTCTCAAATTCACTCTACATTAAATCAGCAAATTCTTCGCAGAGGCGATTGTTAGTAGCACCAAAAATGATATCATCAACATAAATCTGTACTAATAACATATCTTGATTTTTCTTCTTTAGGAACTGTTGGGGGAAAAACCCCAAGTTATACTGTTGTGGAGGCGCTCGGCCGAAGGGTACTGGCCGGGAAGGCGCTCGGCCAAAGGGCGCCGACCCGAAGGCTGCTCGGCTAGAATGTGCCGAACAGAAGGAGCGCCGACCGAAAAGAGCGCCAAGGAAAGGCACCCGACCAAAACGCCCAAGTACGGCTGCTCGGCCAGAAAGAGCCGACCAGAGGATGCCGACCAGAGGTAGCGCCAAAGGGAGGCACTCGGCTAGGAAGCGTTTGCTCAAAAGACGCCGACCAGGGACACAAGGCAACCCCGCCGCAGGGCGCCCCATTGGGCGACCAGCTCGGCTCGGCACCTTCGCCGAGCCGATGCCTTAACCAAGCACCCAATCCTCAAGGGATTTGACAACTCAACTACAACTTGCCGCCTGCCATTATCTCTAAGCCATCAAGGCATAAGTGTCACGACCCCCGCCCCGTTCCCGGCGGGCCGCCGCGACGGTCCTAGGGTGCGGGTTGGCATAAGGCCACCAGCCACCGCGTAGAACCCTACTACCTATCAATCATCAATAAATCTTGAAAAAATTTGGCATGATGCATGCACAAAATGATCACTTTTCCTATAGTGACCTGTCAGGATTATCTCAATACATACAACACACTACCTGTCAGAGCAGCAATCACATAATCCGTCACATAATGAACCTGGACAATATATATCAATACATTATCTCAGGCATATAACTCATATGTATAAAAATCTGGTTCCCATTCCATCCATGGTCAAACCCATATCCACAACAGGATCTATGACTGTAACTATACACTATATACAATAGAAGGTTTATAATACACCAAAAGGGTATAAACCTCTATCTACATTATACTATACTATACTATGGAGCGGCACAGCTAGCAGGCAACCACTAATCCTGCTCCTCTCTATACAATACCTTTTCTGCAATCAAAAACATCAAACTGGGGAGTGAGTATATAAATACTCAGTGAGTGGAGTAGAGAGTACTATGCACATGAGACAGAATATAATCATGGCTCGAGGTAAAATCTCAAGATCAATAACAAGATGAACATGAACTCAACATAAAGAATATGGAGTAAATCATCAATATCACCACAATCAATATCAACTCATCTGAAGCATATATGGAATAATCAAGTCAACATATATGCTACTCATGAATGTGTTCAACAGGTCATAGTACTGAATCATATAAATCAGGTGTCAATAGGCTGAATCATCAACAAGACAGCTATCGGGAGGTGGGTTTTACGCCCCAGGCGAACCAGCAACAACTCCCTACTGCCATATGCATACATCGAATATGACACCACACCAATATGTAAATCATCACTAGACAGCTGTCGGAAGGTGGGTTTTACGCCCCAGGCGAACCAGCAACAACTCCCTACTGTCACATGCATATGCAGGATAAGACACCGTACCGATAACATAAATGCTAGACAGCTATCGGGAGGTGGGTTTTACGCCCCAGGCGAACCAGCAACAACTCCCTACTGTCACATGCATATGCAGGATAAGACACCACACTGATCATATAAATGCTGGCCAGTATCCAGAACAGAAATCCATCTCACATCTACATACTAAACGGCACCTCGCGGGAATTCTACATCCGCGGAAAGCCATACTGCACCTCGCGGGGTCTTACTATGCCCGGCGGCAAGCAGAATATAAGTCGTAGGACCGGCCGATCCTACGCCTAGGGCCGTGTCCCCCCCTAGGAAGGGACTGGGCTCCGCCCACCCAGAAGGCTACTATGTGCACAAAGGCCGATGTTCAACCCCATCGACTATAGGTGTCCTGCAGATACTGCCAAGCCATGCATAAATGCCATAATGCACCCTCCCAATACTCTACTAAAAAGGAGCATAGTCAAGACTACCACTCACTCGGCCACGACCCAATTATAACTAACATCAGGGTTGGGAGTGAGGAATCACGGGAGTACAATGCAACTCAATATACCATGAGAAGGGCTCTACAAGTCTTTGAAATAGAGAAAATGAAATCAATTTACAAAAGAAGTTATTTCACAATTCGGAATCAATTTGATTGCTCATCAACCCCTCGTAATTCCTCTCAATGTTCCCTCAAATGCATGTACAGAATAATCAAGCATAGAGAATCAAGATTATAGAGGAATCTACTACAACAATTAATCAATAAGCTCAGGTGGAATCAAGTCACACTAGGCAACATTCATGAAAATGAATAAGGAATGTGCTCATGGTGCAAAGTACAAGCTCCCACTCACCTGTCAATCTGGCACAGCCCTGATACGCCTCCAAAAATCTACAGCAGGCAGTGGGGAACTTCTTCCTCTTGTTCCCTAGCTTCTTGCCCAACTGTGACATGCATTTACAATACATTTAGTCTTGTATCAAGGGCCATAATCTACGTGCCAATTATAATATAGGAAACTTTAATTGATTCAACTCCCCCGTTCCCTAAATCTTTTCTTTTCTTTCTTCTTTTCCTTTTTAATTAATTAACTCACTATTTATGTGTATTAGGGACTCCTTTGCATGAGTACAAGGTCCCTTTTAGCTTGATCTAGGCTTAATACTCTATTATAGCATGAAATCCCCTATTTTCCATCCGGATGAACAGTAACCCGAACTGACAGTGGGTTACTTCATCCCGGTTTTGATCCACTTTCAGGACTCCAAAATTGATGAAATTTTTACCTAGCATTCTACACTCATAGAGGATTCCAAAGAGATAACATGCATCATCATCGGAGGCCGTTTGACCCCCTAAATAATTCATCGAAGTTGGGACTTTGACACAGTTTTTCCGTAGTGCCGGAAAAATTTGTCAAAATCCGATTCTTCTTCTTTTAACCACCTCTACAACCCTTATCCGACCCCTCTAGACTATATCCACCCTTTGTATAGCCTAATGTCATCAAAAGACTAGATAGGGATGGATATTTACCTTTTTCTTTTTGGAAATCGAGGTCCTTGCGTAGAGGGGAAGGAGATCTACGTTTTTCCCTTCAGCTAGAAGTGCAACCGGGATCTCCTTCCTCTTCCTTTCTTCCTTTTCTTCTTCTTCTTCTCTTTTTCTTTCTCTCTGTGTCGTCTGAGAACCCCCTCCCTCTTTCTCTCGATTTCACCAGCTCAAACCCTCCAATTAAATCACATCAAAACACTATTCACCCTTTGTTTAATATTATTAAATTCCCATTTTGCCCCTAACACTTCAACATATCTACCGTTATGCCATTAACTTTTGATTCCTTCCAATTTTACCCCTTATATCAATTTTAAAGGACTATTCTATCCCTTTTTATATATAAAAAAAAAAAAAAAAATTTGGGGTTATTACATCCTCCCCTCCTTATATAAAATTCGTCCTCGAATTTAAAAGAGTAAATTACCTGTTTACTCAAAGGGGTGAGTGTATTTACTTTTCATATTCTGCTCGGTGTGGTATTGGAAATCAAATAAATTGGGAGTGTTTTACCTTCTATCTCTACCACATAGGTAGGATACACATACTTCGCTTCTATACTATCCCCTACAAATGTACTAATAGCTAAGGAAATATGCATTAATATCTTATCCTTAGCTAACTTTTTAGCAAAATAAAGGGACACAAATGAATGGGTAGCTCCAGAATTAAATAATACTCTAACTTTAATCTTATCAATGAGGAGCATACCTGTCACAGCTACATGTAATGCCTGTGCCTCTTGTGGATTTACCGTGAACACCCTTCCTTGCCCTCTGCCTACTGGAGCTGACAGTTGAGATGGTCCAGCACTCTGCTGTGATGCTGGTGTCTGACCTCTACCTCTGCCTACAGGCTCCCTACTACTAGGCCTGTCCATCTGCACAGAAGGATAGGATGCCAAAGGCACAAACTGCTGGGTGGCACCCTGCGGGCATTCTCTGACAAAATGACCCGGCTGTCCACATCTGTAGCACACTCCCTGACCCATTCTGCATCTGCCAGGGTGTTGCTTCCTACATATGCCACATACTGGCCATGATTGGAACCTAGATTCAGTTCTGGCCATAGTGACTGGAGGACGAGGTACTGATGGTAGAAAAGTATCTTGTGATTGACCTCTTTCCCTCCATTTCCTCTTACGTGGGGCAGGTGGAGCTGAGCGTACAGACTGCTCCATCGGGCCCTCCGAGAGATCTACTCCCTCAGATCTATCTCTACTGCTTTGCCCTTTCCCCATACTCATTTTCCTCTGTTCTCTTTCAGCTCTTTCCTCTTTGTTTCTGGTCTCCCACTGTTTTGCTTTATCAATCAGCCTAGACAAGGTGGGGACCTCTACTGCCAGTACTGCATTATAAAGCGGGGAAATCAGACCCCGCCTGAATCTTTCTATCCTGGCAGCTTCAGTGGGGATGATGTAAGGAGCATACTTTCCCAATCTCGTGAACTCACGAGCATACTCAGATACGCTCATTCCGGGCATCTGCTTCAGCCTCTCAAACTGAAGAGCCCGATTCTTCCTCTCAGCTGGAGACAAGAACTCATCCATCACTGCTTGCCTGAACTCTTCCCAGGTTGGAGGATTCCTACTTTACAATCTGTCCTCCACGTGCCTCTGGTACCAGCCCCAGGCATCTTCCTTCATTGTAAGCCCTACAAGTTCTATAGCTCTTGCATCAGAACAGGGCAGTCTCCGTATCATCTTTTCAGTCTCCTCCAGAAATCTCTGAGGATCTTCACCTTCTTCCCCCTTAAACTCCGGGGTTCTGAGCCTAAGAAATTCCTGTACAGTAATCCCCTCATCATCTAGAGCCCGCCTGGCCAAACTTCTTGGCACAGGTACAGGAGGTGGGATGGATACTACTAACGGGGCAGGAGATTTCCCCCGAGCAATCTGCTCTCTCAGAGCTTGATTCTCCGTAAGTAACTGTTCCATCAATGCATCTCTACTTCCTACATCTCCTTGATCATCAACCCTCCGTCTATCAGCAGGAGGAGGTTTTTCTCTTTGGGGCTCGACATGTGCAGAACCCGCATCCAATGCTATATCTGGCTCCATCCTCCTTCCAGGACGAGCGGGTCCTCTCCTTGGAGGTATTCTTTATATCTCTCTAAAAAAGTCAAAAAGAGAGGATGGTCGTTACACACTGAGTCATGATATATTTTACTGAGTTGTAAATGACTCATAAAATAACATACAGAAAAATCCTATGCTCCATAGTATAATCCTATACTTAATCCTGACTCATCCTATTACTCTGACAGGACTCTTCTTAACCTTTGCTCTGATACCAAGCTTTGTCACGACCCCCGCCCCGTTCCCGGCGGGCCGCCGCGACGGTCCTAGGGTGCGGGTTGGCATAAGGCCACCAGCCACCGCGTAGAACCCTACTACCTATCAATCATCAATAAATCTTGAAAAAATTTGGCATGATGCATGCACAAAATGATCACTTTTCCTATAGTGACCTGTCAGGATTATCTCAATACATACAACACACTACCTGTCAGAGCAGCAATCACATAATCCGTCACATAATGAACCTGGACAATATATATCAATACATTATCTCAGGCATATAACTCATATGTATAAAAATCTGGTTCCCATTCCATCCATGGTCAAACCCATATCCACAACAGGATCTATGACTGTAACTATACACTATATACAATAGAAGGTTTATAATACACCAAAAGGGTATAAACCTCTATCTACATTATACTATACTATACTATGGAGCGGCACAGCTAGCAGGCAACCACTAATCCTGCTCTTCTCTATACAATACCTTTTCTGCAATCAAAAACATCAAACTGGGGAGTGAGTATATAAATACTCAGTGAGTGGAGTAGAGAGTACTATGCACATGAGACAGAATATAATCATGGCTCGAGGTAAAATCTCAAGATCAATAACAAGATGAACATGAACTCAACATAAAGAATATGGAGTAAATCATCAATATCACCACAATCAATATCAACTCATCTGAAGCATATATGGAATAATCAAGTCAACATATATGCTACTCATGAATGTGTTCAACAGGTCATAGTACTGAATCATATAAATCAGGTGTCAATAGGCTGAATCATCAACAAGACAGCTATCGGGAGGTGGGTTTTACGCCCCAGGCGAACCAGCAACAAGTCCCTACTGCCATATGCATACATCAAATATGACACCACACCAATATGTAAATCATCACTAGACAGCTGTCGGAAGGTGGGTTTTACGCCCCAGGCGAACCAGCAACAACTCCCTACTGTCACATGCATATGCAGGATAAGACACCGTACCGATAACATAAATGCTAGACAGCTATCGGGAGGTGGGTTTTACGCCCCAGGCGAACCAGCAACAACTCCCTACTGTCACATGCATATGCAGGATAAGACACCACACTGATCATATAAATGCTGGCCAGTATCCAGAACAGAAATCCATCTCACATCTACATACTAAACGGCACCTCGCGGGAATTCTACATCCGCGGAAAGCCATACTGCACCTCGCGGGGTCTTACTATGCCCGGCGGCAAGCAGAATATAAGTCGTAGGACCGGCCGATCCTACGCCTAGGGCCGTGTCCCCCCCTAGGAAGGGACTGGGCTCCGCCCACCCAGAAGGCTACTATGTGCACAAAGGCCGATGTTCAACCCCATCGACTATAGGTGTCCTGCAGATACTGCCAAGCCATGCATAAATGCCATAATGCACCCTCCCAATACTCTACTAAAAAGGAGCATAGTCAAGACTACCACTCACTCGGCCACGACCCAATTATAACTAACATCAGGGTTGGGAGTGAGGAATCACGGGAGTACAATGCAACTCAATATACCATGAGAAGGGCTCTACAAGTCTTTGAAATAGAGAAAATGAAATCAATTTACAAAAGAAGTTATTTCACAATTCGGAATCAATTTGATTGCTCATCAACCCCTCGTAATTCCTCTCAATGTTCCCTCAAATGCATGTACAGAATAATCAAGCATAGAGAATCAAGATTATAGAGGAATCTACTACAACAATTAATCAATAAGCTCAGGTGGAATCAAGTCACACTTGGCAACATTCATGAAAATGAATAAGGAATGTGCTCATGGTGCAAAGTACAAGCTCCCACTCACCTGTCAATCTGGCACAGCCCTGATACGCCTCCAAAAATCTACAGCAGGCAGTGGGGAACTTCTTCCTCTTGTTCCCTAGCTTCTTGCCCAACTGTGACATGCATTTACAATACATTTAGTCTTGTATCAAGGGCCATAATCTACGTGCCAATTATAATATAGGGAACTTTAATTGATTCAACTCCCCCGTTCCCTAAATCTTTTCTTTTCTTTCTTCTTTTCCTTTTTAATTAATTAACTCACTATTTATGTGTATTAGGGACTCCTTTGCATGAGTACAAGGTCCCTTTTAGCTTGATCTAGGCTTAATACTCTATTATAGCATGAAATCCCCTATTTTCCATCCGGATGAACAGTAACCCGAACTGACAGTGGGTTACTTCATCCCGGTTTTGATCCACTTTCAGGACTCCAAAATTGATGAAATTTTTACCTAGCATTCTACACTCATAGAGGATTCCAAAGAGATAACATGCATCATCATCGGAGGCCGTTTGACCCCCTAAATAATTCGTCGAAGTTGGGACTTTGACACAGTTTTTCCGTAGTGCCGGAAAAATTTGTCAAAATCCGATTCTTCTTCTTTTAACCACCTCTACAACCCTTATCCGACCCCTCTAGACTATATCCACCCTTTGTATAGCCTAATGTCATCAAAAGACTAGATAGGGATGGATATTTACCTTTTTCTTTTTGGAAATCGAGGTCCTTGCGTAGAGGGGAAGGAGATCTATGTTTTTCCCTTCAGCTAGAAGTGCAACCGGGATCTCCTTCCTCTTCCTTTCTTCCTTTTCTTCTTCTTCTTCTCTTTTTCTTTCTCTCTGTGTCGTCTGAGAACCCCCTCCCTCTTTCTCTCGGTTTCACCAGCTCAAACCCTCCAATTAAATCACATCAAAATACTATTCACCCTTTGTTTAATATTATTAAATTCCCATTTTGCCCCTAACACTTCAACATATCTACCGTTATGCCATTAACTTTTGATTCCTTCCAATTTTACCCCTTATATCAATTTTAAAGGACTATTCTATCCCTTTTTATATATAAAAAAAAAAAAAAAAAATTTGGGGTTATTACAATAAGACCTCCGCAGGCGTTCGGCACGACTCGTCATTAATGCACGAGACCTCTTCAAGTCTCCGGTGCACTCAGTCATTAAATGAACACGGCTCAAGACGATCTCCGGATCACTGAACCGTCAGAGCGTATGGCTCTCCCTGACCGCCGGTTCATTTGGTATTAAATGCACTTACCATCCACAAACCCCAGGCCCACCACGGCCGGCGGTTCAACAACTCCAACAGGTCCGATCGACCGTGACAGCTCCCTGACTCCGGTCTGATCCGGCCTTATCCTCCACTACGCCATTAATGGGCCAAATCATGCCCAATTATTACAAAAGGGACAAGCCCCCCCGTCACCTCCCAGGTAACGCAAAACCCCACTATAAAAGGGGAGCCTGGGGGGAAAGACGGGGAGGGAGGAGGAAAAACACTGGAAGTAAATAAGCACAGACACAATTGATGACATCAAAGCTTTCATCTTTGCTTCATCTTAACAAAAATACTCTGTGCACACACTCTCTCTCCTCCCACTCTCTCCACATATTTGCCCCCTCTGACTTAAGCATCGGAGGGCCGGCGCCGGGGAGCCCGGCCACCGGTTTTCCTTGCAGGTCCGAAGCCCCAACAGTGGAGGACGCAGCCGACCGGTGCACCGCCGTTCGCCCCCTATAGCAGCGGAGCTCCTCCTTCTCCGGTTTCGCGGCAGCCCCCGGGTCCAATTTCCAGCAACAGGAACAATGTTGTATCTACATTTCCCCTAGAGAACTCATGTCCTAGTAGGAATTTGCTAAGCCTCTCATACCATGCTCTAGGTGCTTGTTTCAAACCATAAAGTGCTTTGTTCAATTTATATACATGATTAGGGTATTGATGATTTTCAAAACCAGGGGGTTGTTCTACATATACCTCCTTATTAATATACCCATTTAAAAATGCACTTTTTACATCCATTTGAAATAGTTTGAAGTCCATAGAGCATGCAAATGCTAGCAAAAGTCTAATTGCTTCAAGTCTAGCTACAGGGGCAAAGGTTTCATCAAAATCTATACCTTCTTCTTGATTATAGCCCTTTGCTACTAGTCTAGCCTTATTCCTTATTACAATTCCATTTTCATCTAGTTTATTTTTATAAATCCATTTTGTACCTATAATTGGATATTCAGAAGGTCTCTCAACTAGATTCCATACCTTATTTCTAGTAAATTGGTTTAATTCTTCTTGCATCGCATTTATCCAATTTACATCATTTTCGGCTTCTTCTATGTGTTTGGGCTCAAAGTGTGAGACAAAAGCTAGATGGTTATTTTAATTCCTAAGGGATGCTCTAGTCCTAACCGATTGAGATGGATCATCTAGAATTAGTTCCTTAGGATGCCCGTGAGCATACCTCCAAGCTTTAGTTAGCCCATGATCCACAATAGCCTCTTGGCTTGATGATGCACCTTTAATCAATTTTTGATTGTCATCTTGTAATGTCATCTCATTTATCTTTTCTTCAAGAATTTCAGCATCATCATCAAAATTACCTTTCTTACTAGAGGAAAAATCACTAGAATCATCAAACACAACATGTATAGATTCTTCTATAACTAGGGTTCTTTTATTAAAGACTCTATAGGCTTTACTAGTTGTGGAGTAGCCTAAGAATATGCCCTCATCAGATTTAGAGTCAAATTTACCTAGATTATCTTTCCTATTATTATGAACAAAACACCTACATCCAAAAACATGAAAGTAATTAACTTTTGGTTTTCTGTTTTTCCAAAGTTCATAAGGTGTTTTCTTTATAATGGGTCTTAATAAAACTCTATTTAATATATGACAAGAAGTATTAATGGCTTCTCCCCAAAAGTACTTAGGGAGGTTACTTTCACATAACATAGTTCTAGCCATTTCCTCTAGAGTTCTATTTTTTCTCTCCACAACTCCATTTTGTTGTGGTGTCCTAGGTGCAGAAAAATTATGGGTTATCCCCTTTTTACTACAAAACTCATCAAATGACTGATTTTCGAATTCGGTACCATGGTCACTTCTAATAGCTATTACTGAGGTATCTCTAGCATTGGTTACTTCTTTATGGAATTTCTTAAAAATAGAAAATGCTTGATCCTTATGTGCTAGGAATATGACCCATGTGTACCTAGAATAATCATCTACAATAACTAGACCATATTTATTTCCACCTAGGCTTGTTGTTCTAGTTGGTCCGAATAGGTCCATTTGTAATAATTCTAGAGGTCTAGAGGTAGAGACACATTTTACGGATTTAAAGGAGTTCCTAGATTGTTTGCCAAATTGACATGCTTCACAAATTTTATTCTTTTCAAATCTTAGTTTTGGCAAACCTATCACGGAATCTCTTTTAACTAGTTTAGTTATTGTGTCCATGCTTGCATGACCTAACTTACGGTGCCATAACCAACTAGCATCATTATCCTTAGTTTCATTAACAACTAAACATTGGTTATGTTTGGCAAGATCTTCAAGGTCTACAACATACACATTCCCACGTCTAATTCCTTTAAAAACTAAACTATTGTCATTTGGGTTTGTTATAATGCATAGTGATGGTTTAAACATAACATCATAGCCTTTGTCACATAATTGACTAATGCTTAATAAGTTATGCTTAAGACCATCAACATATCTAACATTATCAATACAAGTAGAAGGGGTAATTTGAACTTTACCAATACCAATGATGTGACCTTGGTTGTTGTCTCCAAAAGTCACAGCACCTCCCTTCTTAGCTTCAAGGGTGAAAAATTGATTCTTGTCACCCGTCATGTGTCTTGAGCAGCCACTATCCAAATACCAGCAGTTTTTGTTGACCTTGGCTGCAAGACACTCCTATACAAGCAAATCATATCATCTTAGGTACCCAAGTTTTCTTGGGTCCTTCATGGTTAGTCATGTTGGTTCCTTTTGGAACCCATACTCTTTTAATTTTTCTTTTTGTTTTACCTTTCCTAAAATTACACACATTTGCTTTATGACCTAAAGTTCTACAACAAAAGCAGGTTATTTTCTTAGTTTTACTTTCTCCAGCTTTAACAAAGAAGTTACTAAGAAGTTTTTGTTTATTTTTTAGTTTATATCCTAAACCCGCTTTATTAAATACTGCTCGTTGACTATTTAGTATCATATTCAATTTTTCTGAGCTATATGTAAATTTTTTAACTAAGGGTTTGTATTTTTCTAGTTCTTGAGTTAGTATTTATTTTTCTGCTTTTAGATCATTTAGTTCTTTTGTGATATTCTCATTTATGTGTTTATTGTTTTTGGGTTCTAGTGTTTCTTTGTTCAGCCTTTCATTTTCTTTAGTTAAGGTATCATTCTTTTGTACCAAGATTTGGTTGTTCGTTTTAAGTTCTGCATTTTCTTTGATAAGAGCATCTTTATCCTTAACTAATGAATCATACTTACGGATATAAGTTTGGTTAGTTACTTTTAGTTCTCTGTTTTTAACATTTATAGCCTTATATTCAATCATTAGTTCATTAAAAGCATCATAAAGCTCATCAAAAGTAAAAACTAAAGGCGATTCGGACGTTACCTCATTTCCATTGGCCATGAAGCAGAAATTGGCCTTTTCCTCTTGTTCCTCATCCGATGAAGAGGATGATGAGTCGGAGTCGGATAGTGTCGTGACAAGAGCCTTCTTCTTCTTGTACTTGCTCCCCTTCTTCAGTAAAGGGCACTCAGCTCTTATGTGACCCGGCTTTTTGCACTCGTAACACCCAATCCCCTCATTTTTCCTTTCCTTACCTTTGTCCTTGCGGTAGGAATTTGAGGGGCCTCTCCTTTGATGATAGGACTTCTTGTGGTTGATGAATTTTCTGAATTTGCGCACAAGAAGAGCCTCACCATCATCTCCCTCAAGCTCTTCTTCTTCACTGCTGCTGCTGCAAGACAAGTCTTTATTAGATGATGTAGATTTAAGAGCTATTACCTTTTTCTTATGGGAGGACTCTTCTTCGCTGTGCTGCTTCATTATGAGCTCGTGAGTCATTAGGGATCCAAGGAGCTCTTCAAGTGGAAGCTTGTTCAAGTCTTTAGCTTCTTGGATTGCCGTCACCTTGGCTTCCCATGACCTTGGTAGACAGCGAAGAATTTTCCTGACAAGCTCACTGTTAGTATAGTTCTTGCCAAGGCTTTTTAGGCCATTGACAATGTCAGTAAACCTAGTGAACATTCATGTGATTGTTTCATTAGAATCCATTTTAAATAATTCATACTTATGAACCAATATATTTATTTTGGATTCTTTGACTTGATTCGTGCCCTCATGGGTCACTTCAAGTCTGTCCCAAATCTCTTTTGCAGAATTGCAAGTAGAGACCCTATTGAATTCATTTCTATCTAAGGCACAATAAAGCACATTCATAGCTTTAGAATTTAGTTGTGCCTTTCTCATGTCATGTTCATCCCAATCCTTTTTTAGTTTGGGTACCGTGACACCCTCTACATATATGGATGGGATGTATGGCCCATTTACTACAATGGTCCACATCTCATAGTCTTGGGCTTGGATGAATATTCTCATCCTAGTCTTCCAATATGAGTAGTCGGATCCATTAAAGAATGGGGGTCTTTGGGTGGACTGACCCTCAATGTGGGAAGATCCAAATGGGGTTGTCATTTCGATCTTTTACTCTTGGGTGGAAGAGTTTAGGCTCTGATACCACTTGTTGCCCAGATAGACAACCCAAGAGGGGGGGTGAATTGGGTTTTAAAATAATTTAGCTATTTAAAACGTTGTGGATGACTAATTAAAACTATTGCAAGTTGTTTAATTAATTGCTATGTGCTGTGAGTGATATGAGAGGAAGAGAAAGAGAGACAATCAATCACAAACACCAAGTTTTATAGTGGTTCGGAGCTAACCCTTGCTCCTACGTCCACTCCCCAAGTCTCACTTGGGAATTCACTATAACCCCTTGGATTACAGCCGGTTGTTTTCCAAGCTCACAACCAAACTTGTTGTTTTACGAGCTCACAACGAACTCGGTCGGTTTTTCCAGGCTCACCGACTAGAACCACCCCGATTGTTTTTCCGGGATCACAATCGAACCCTTACACACGTTGGTTTTAAAACTCGGCTCACCAACCAACCTCTATACCCTTGATTCAATCCCCCGATTGAACCAAGCAAATACAAGTTGTAAATAAAAGAGACAAACAGAAAACAAAGCTTCTCAAAAGCAGATGAATAACAATATAAGCTGAAAAGAGTTTAGAAGCCCTCAAACGCTTTGAGTTGGAGTTGAGTAGGGCTTCTTGAACTTCGAGTCTCCTCTTGAATGTCTGGTCGACTTGAATGCAGGAGGAGGCTTCTTTAATTGCTGGAAAGAGGAAGTTGGATAGAGTTAATGCCGCTCTTCCCTCTTTTCGTTGAAGAACAGGTTGCAGAGATTGAATGCTTGATTACTTTGAGTGGAATGGCTGTTCTCTTCCTTGCTACAGTCCTCTGTGGCTATTTAAACCATCCCCCACGGAAACTAGCCGTTAGAGACCTTTTTCTGCCCGTTCTGCACACTCTGCACAGCCTGACAATATGTCCGTTGGTGGGTTGGAGTCGACTCGCGCGATCAGGAGTCGACTCGGCTGTAGCGGGAGTCGACTCATGCTTTTCTGGAGTCGACTCGGCAACTGTTTCGGATTTGAATTAAAGTAGCCTCTTCGACTGGGAGTCGACTCGTCTTGACCCGGAGTCGACTCGCCAACTTCTGGAGCTGACTTGGCATTTTCGGAGTCGGCTCATCCCATGAAGTCCACGGAGCCAATTTTCAACTTGGCCAACTCGAGTCGACTCGACTGTCCTGGGAGTCGACTCGGCGCTCAGAGCCCGAACTCCCGATTTTCTGTCTTTTGGCTCGTCCAGTCTTGGAGTCGACTCGAACTTCCCCGGAGTCGACTCGGCTCTCAGTTTCCGAAACTTAGTCTTCTGCCCTTTTGGTGTACCGCTGCCTTGGAGTCGACTCGAGCTTTCTAGGAGTCGACTCGGCTCTCAGACACAGCAGATTGGTCTTCTGTCTTCTTTGGGATCGCGGTGTCTAGGAGTCGACTCGCGTATTGCGGGAGTCGACTCGAATCTCAGAGTGCGAAAAACGCTCTCTGACTTTTTCCTTGTGTTCCTCTGAGAGTCGACTCTCACTTTCTTTGGAGTCGACTTGCCAACCATCGGAGTCGACTCGCGTTCCACTGGAGTCGACTCGAATCTCAGACCCGAAAACTGCTCTCTGACTTTTCTGCCTGTGACTCCTAGGAGTCGACTCATACTACCCTGGAGTCGACTCGGTGAACATCGGAGTCGACTCGCGCACTTCAGGAGTCGACTCGCTGACAGGTTTTGAGTTGATGCTTTCTGTTCGTCTGTCTGTTCTCAGTCGGAGTCGACTCGTACTGATCCGGAGTCGACTCGAGCCCGTGCCAGTGAACTTGATACGCTTGGAGTCGACTCGTGATACTCTGGAGTCGACTCGAGTCTCAGACTTTGGTTCAAGCTGACTTCTTAACTTATCCAAAATATTATGAACCAAGTCTAGAGACACTTAGACAAGATTTTCACTGATACACTTAATTGAATTCATTAGTAAACAAGAGATATACTCAAATGCTTTGAGCTCATCAAAATCAAATAGGGTTTTAATCAATCACTCCACAATCATAAAACCACGTGCAACTATTTTATTTCTTAAATAAATAGAACAGCAGTCTTTGTCAAATATAAAAACATGACCTTCCTGTGCTAGACATGAAACAGAAATCAAATTTCTGCTAGCAGCAGGTACATAATAGCAGTTGAAAGAGTAGATGCCCTACAAGCCAATCGCAATATGTATTGCGAAGGGTTTTTCTTTTGATTTGTCCAAATCATGTACATGACATTTAAATATGAATAAAGGCATTATATTTTATCATATGCTGTTGATTATATTTATGATAAACTCCTTAGATTAGGGCAATGGTTTTAAGACTATGATGAGATCATACTAGTGAGACTTAAAATCCTAAAATCCTAATCTTAAATATTCCCAGTCATTGGTACATTGAGTCGGGGATCAATGATTACCGGAAAGACTGGCATGTCTTATGTATGCTCGATGCAGAGGATGATTGATCTCACAATCATTTGTGTGGAGACACTAATACAAAGATATGGGTGCTCATTAGAAGAATGAGTTCACTGAATTGACCTACAAAGAGAAATCTTATGAAGTCTTACTTACATGTCAAAAGATGATTCTCTTAGTGGGAGTTGTGCAACTGATCCTTTGACCTGAGATCACCATGGTATCTTGTGCACATGAACCTATGTTTTGGTTTACACTCATTCATGACAATAAGTTATGTACGAGGTCTTCTGGATATGGTGGATTGTGTACGAAGATTATGAGTAGGTCAATAAGGAATTAATCACTTCTAGTAAGAGAAGATAGCATCCTATTTATTCTAATCATATGATAATTCAGGAAGCCTTTGATCAAAGCAGAATGAAAATTAGAAAGAGTTTCTAATGTTTCATTATTTGAATTATCATTAAAATATTGAGAAAAATATGAATATGAAATTGAGTTTGACATATATTCATACTCATATACATATTTGGGATGCAGTTTGATTAAAGGATTGAATTGCATGGTAACTTGCCACTGAAGGGTATTTTTGGTATTTCTACCAAATTCCATATTTTTCGGGTAGACATGACACGTTGCTAGACGTCAATCTTGTCTTATAGGTTTGATCGAATTAAAGAGTTTAATTCGATCACCAATTAGAAAGGATTCTAATTGTTAAGTTCGGGTTCGCGCAGTTTGGACTTAAATCGATTAGAAGAGTTCTAATCAAGTTGGGTCAACTCACACTCACACCTATTGCTGGCTAAGTATGGAACCCAATGGGTCACACACAAGAAAACTTATCAAGGGTCTAATTGGATTAGATCATGTTTGCAAGATAAACATCCTAGCAGGTGTTGCAAACCTTAGCTCCTGATTCGAACTGGATTCGAATCTGATTCGAATTGAATTCGAATCTGATTCTTAATTGATCTAATTTGATTAGATCATATTCTAATATGGGTTAGCCAAGAGTTGGCTCCTAATTGGCTTGGTTTGAGTCTAATTGGATTAGATTTGATAAATCATTCATTTTTGACCGTTGGATCGACATTTGGATGAAGAGATGGATCAAATGGATGGCACCATGAATTGGAGCCATTGGATTTTCATCATAGGATGATGGGAGATCATGATGACGTGATGGATATCATTGGGAGGCGTGGAGATGAAAAATAGGTGAAGGAAAGAGAGAGAATACGTGAAGATTAAATGGATAAGGATGAACCATTTATTTGATCTTATCCATTCTCTCTCTTCTCTCTTCATCACGCCTAAGGGATATATGGCGCCTTCTTTCATGGCCTTTGGATCATCATCAACCCTTGATGAATGGATAAGGTTGGTTCCTATTTTTCTTGCGTGAGAAGAAGTGAAAAAAGGGAAGAGTACGGCGCATTTTCATGAAGAGGTGCTTAGGGAATCAAGCGCCACATCATAAGCGCTTGATCTTATCATAACCACTTTTGATACGCCTCTCCCTATTTTTGTGGCGCCTTCTCTCCTCTTATCACGCCCCATCTGAAGGATGTGTGGATGGGATGCATCCTTTGGTGATGCATCCCCACGCCATCTATAAATAGGAATGCTCCCGGTGTTTTCTAATCATCGGAAATCAATCCAACTCTCTCTCTCTCATACCCCTTCTTTCTTACATTAGTTTTTTTCTTTCTAACATTGCTTCTAGTGTGTCCTAAGCCAAGACAAGGTGGTCTTCCTTAGGACAAAAGGATTAGAAGTGATTTTAGAAGGCTAAAAAAAAATAGAAAGGAAGGAAAGCAAGCCATTAGAGTTCTTTAGAAGAATTCGGCATTAAGGATCAAAAGTCTTTGGAGCTAAAGTCTTGATCAAGTTTTCGTGTGGATCACCATTGGAGGGCGGACACTTGGACGCCTCGTGGAGATTGTACACTTTGGATTAGCATTTGAGGTATTCTACTAATTCTGCATTTATTTTATATTATTTGATTGTAATCATTAAGGTGATCTAGGCTTAAAAGGGTTTCATGCATAGGGACTTTATTAAGAATTTTTAAAATTTCTAGCTTCCGCTGCCCATTATGACATGCTAGAACCCTTCAATGGTATCAGAGCTATCCTTAATTGGTTCAATGAAATAATAATGCATGATGTATGATTATTAATTTACTATGAGATAGTAATGTCATATGCTTAATGAAATGCTGAAATATATGATTCATATATGATATGATATGTAATAAAATGTCATGATATGAAATTTTCCATATGAAAATATGTTGAAGCATGTTAATTAGTTGCTTATGATTTATACATGCTATGAGATAGTTATGATGCATGATAGCTTATTTTAGATATGTTAAATATATGTTACAATTAAAGAATGTGCTAGAGACTAGTAAGCCCTCAATAAAATTATATTAAGTCATAGTGTTAAAAAATTTTGAGCTAACCCATTCTAGAACAATTAATCTAATTGGTGTCTAAGGAAAGCACTAAAGGTAGTTACTTAATTAGGACCTTACTCTTTGAGTAAGGGGAGCCTCCGACCTGCTTACCTGGCCAATTGTTTGATTGTCTATTATGGAGAAGCTTAATATTGATATAACACTATTGATAGCCTTCCTTCATGCCTCGATATTATTATGTCAAGATCCATGCTAGTTTGTTGTGCTAACACAAAACTTGCAATGGGGACTGATGTTATACTGTCTTGGTGCATTAAGATGCTTATGGCATATTTTAATATATTGCCTTGTTGTGTAACCACAAGGGCAATATTATTCGAATATGACTATATGGAAATGAAGGATTTGACTTAACTAAAATATTATTGTTTGTTGTGCTAACACAAGGCAATAAGTATTTTAAGAGGACAAGATAAAGTTGAGAATTGCATGAGATGCAATCGGAAAGAGTTTCCTACCTTTGAACTCATAAAGGTTTGTTGTGTAACCACAAGGCTTTTTATGATGAATTAGGATCTCAACCCTACTAAGAAAAATTATATTTTCACGTTTATCATAGGAGAGGGCTATGATATTCGATAAAAATAGTAGGAGACAAATTAGATTAAAGTCCTTATCTAGTTGCAAACATATCATCATGATTGGTCTGCTTATATTAGTTATGTTCTTGCATATGTAGAATTATTAAATGGCTTCTTCACTTTCACTAAGAGGCATCTTAGATGCCAACAAGTTGACCGGACCAAACTATGTGGACTGGTTGAGGAATTTAAAGATAGTACTCACTCAGGAGAAAATTTTCTATATACTTGAAACCCCTGATCTTGGAGATCTAGGGGATGATGCTACAGAAGAGGAGGTTGCCACACATAAGATGTGGAAAAATGACAGTTTGACTGTCAAATGTATCATACTTGCCTCTATGAGCAATGAATTACAGAGGCAACATGAAGGCATGGACACTCAATCCATACTTCTCAATTTAAAAGAGTTGTATGGAGAACAAAGCAGGACTGCTAGGTATGAGATATCTAAGCAGTTGTTCCGTGCTAGAATGAATAAAGGAACTCCAGTGCAAAACCATGTTCTTATGGTTATAGACTTAATCACTAGATTAAGTCAATTAGGTTTTGCTATGGATAGTGAGCTCAGTCAGGATTTGATCCTGCAATCACTGCCTGATTCATTCTCTCAGTTTGTTGTGAACTTTCACATGAACAAGCTGAACACCTCCCTGCCCGAGCTGTTAAATATGCTCAAAACAGCTGAAGGCCATATTAAGAAGGATAAAGGTCCACTCCTTCTTATAGATGGCACCTCTAAGAGAAAATCGGGCAATAAGGGTTCTAAGAAATGATTGAACCCCAAGAGTAGCATCAAAAAGAAAAAAGGAAAGAAAAACTCCGGATCAAGTACCTGTTTTCATTGCGGCAAAGCTGGCCACTGGAAAAGAAATTGCAAGAGTTTTCTTGCAAGTATGAAGACCGATGCAAGAGTTGCATCAAAAGGTATGTTTATGTTACATGCCAACTTGTCATTAAGTTCTTCAAATTCAAATTCATGGGTATTGGATACCGGCTGTGGTTTTCACATTTGCAAATATTTGCATGGACTACAGAAAATTAAAAGTTTAAAGAAAGGTGACTTCGAGCTGCATGGCGCTGGAGGAGAGTCCATCCAGGCTGAAGCTGTTGGAACCTA
The DNA here is from genome assembly GCF_009389715.1 of Phoenix dactylifera. NCBI lineage: Eukaryota > Viridiplantae > Streptophyta > Magnoliopsida > Arecales > Arecaceae > Phoenix > Phoenix dactylifera. Next base: position 121,554 of record NW_024068271.1, read on the forward strand.
CAACTTGGAGTTACCTTCGGGAGAGCTCCTACAATTAGAAGATTGTTATTATATGCCCAAAATTATTAGAAATGTAATTTCCATTCCTTTGTTGTTAAAGAAAGGATTTGAAATTAATGGAAAGGGCAATGGTTGCTCTATTTATTTTTCTAATAAGCATCTTTGCAATGGCATTATGGAAAATGGTCTTCTTGTTTTATTACTTAATGACAATGTCTTTCATATTAATAAAAGCAATAAAAGAAAGAGAGAGGAAGTAAATAACACCCTTCTTTGGCATTGCCGACTTGGTCACATAAGTGAATCAAGAATCAACAAGTTATACAAAGAACAGTTCTTTGATCCTTATGATTATGAATCATTAGGAACTTGTGAATCTTGTCTTGTGGGTAAAATGACTAAGTCTCCATTCACTGGACATGGAGAAAGGGCAAGTGAGTTATTAGGACTTGTACATACAGATGTATGTGGTCCTATGACAACTCCAGCTAGAGGTGGATACTCTTACTTCATCACATTCACTGATGATTTATCAAGGTTTGGATATGTGTATCTTATGAAACATAAATCCGAAGCTTTTGATAAGTTTAAAGAGTATCAAAGTATGGTTGAAAAACAAACCGGAAAGTGTATTAAAATCCTTCGATCTGATCGAGGAGGTGAATACCTATCTAGTGAGTTTTTAAATCATCTTAAAGAAAAGGGCATTCTCTCTGAATGGACACCTCCGTATACGCCACAATTAAATGGTGTAGCTGAACGGAGGAATCGTACTCTATTAGATATGGTAAGGTCCATGATGTGCTTTACTGATCTTCCTATTTCCTTCTGGGGTTTTGCCCTAGAGACTGCTGCACTAATATTAAACAGGGTACCTTCTAAGTCTGTACCTAGCACTCCATATGAGATATGGAGAGGAAAGAAGCCTAATCTTAAGTATCTTAAGATATGGGGTTGTCAAGCTTATGTCAAAAGAAATTTTGGACACAAGCTAAGTGCTAGATCAGATAAATGTATTTTTGTAGGTTATCCTAAAGATAGTATAGGATACATCTTCTATCATCCTACCGAACAAAAAGTTTTTGTAGGTAGGCATGCCATTTTCTTAGAAAAAGAGTTTATCTTAGAAAAGGGCAAGGATAGAAAAATTGAACTTGAAGAAGTTCAAAACCTACAAATAGAAACAAAAGAAATTCTTCAACCAGATGTACCCATTGATGAGGTACAACCACAACACACATCTCCTCTCCGAAGGTCAGATAGAGTGCGAAGAGCACCTGAGAGATATGGGTTCATCATTGAAAATGATGAAGCCCACATTGTTCAGAATAATGATCCTCTGACCTATTCGGAAGCTGTCATGAGTAATGACTCTGAGAAATGGCTAGAAGCCATGAAATCCGAAATAGATTCTATGTATACCAACCAAGTATGGACTTTGGTTGATGCACCAGAGGGTGTAAACCCTATAGGTTGCAAATGGGTCTATAAGAAAAAGATTGGAGCAGATGGCCAAGTAGAAACCTACAAGGCTAGATTGGTGGCAAAAGATTTCAGGCAAAAGCAAGGAATTGACTATGATGAAACTTTTTCGCCAGTAGCTATGCTCAAATCTATTCGGATTTTGCTTGCAATAGCTGCATACTATGATTATGAAATCTGGCAGATGGATGTCAAAACCGCCTTCCTTAATGGTTATCTTGAGGAAGAAGTTTACATGACACAGCCAGAAGGATTTGTCTCAAGTAAGAGAGCAAATCAAGTATGCAAGCTTAAGAGATCCATTTATGGATTAAAGCAAGCATCGAGGAGTTGGAACATCCGTTTTGATACAACAGTCAAAGAGTTTGGTTTTATCAAAAATGTGGATGAACCATGTGTGTACAAGAAGACTAGTGGGAGTGCCATTGTCTTCTTAATATTGTATGTAGATGACATACTGATCATTGGAAATGATATTCCAATGTTACAATCGGTCAAGACTTGGCTGTCAAAAAGCTTTTCTATGAAAGACTTGGGAGAAGCATCCTATATACTTGGTATAAAGATCTATAGGGATAGATCTAAAAGGATGCTAGGCTTGTCCCAGTCTAGGTACATAGATAATGTGCTAAAAAGATTCAGCATGGAAGAAAGTAAAAGAGGTTATTTGCCTATGAGTCATGGCATACGTCTCTCTAAGAAGATGTCTCTTAAGACATCTGAAGAGAGGAATAGAATGAATTCTATTCCCTATGCTTCGGCAATAGGATCGATTATGTATGCTATGCTATGTACTAGGCCTGATGTTGCTTATGCCTTAGGCATAACAAGTAGATTTCAGGCTGATCCAGGAGAGGATCATTGGATAGCTGTGAAAAATATTTTTAAGTACTTGAGAAGGACTAAAGATATTTTTCTAGTTTATGGAGGATCTGAGTTGAAACTAGAAGGATTTTCTGATTCTAGTTTTCAATCAGACCCAGATGATAGCAAGTCCACTTCAGGGTATGTCTTTACCCTAAATGGTGGTGCAGTGAGCTGGAAGAGTTCCAAACAGCAAACTGTAGCTGACTCAACTACTGAGGCAGAATACATTGCTGTAAGTGAAGCCGCTAAGGAAGCTATCTGGATGAAGAAGTTCATCTCTGAGTTAGGAGTATTTCCCGAGATTGCTGGACCAGTCCCAGTTTATTGTGATAACACTGGAGCTGTTGCTCAAGCGAAGGAACCAAGGTCTCATCACAAATCCAAGCACATTCTAAGACGCTTCCATCTTGTTCGAGAGATTGTCGAGAGACAAGACATAGTCATTGAACGAGTAGACACCAAGAACAACCTAGCAGACCCGTTCACTAAAGCTCTACCACAACAGCAGTTCGATCGCCACCTCGATTGTATGGGGATAAAATATAAGAGCGATTGGCTTTAGTGCAAGTGGGAGATTGAAAGAGTAGATGCCCTACAAGCCAATCGCAATATGTATTGCGAAGTGTTTTTCTTTTGATTTGTCCAAATCATGTACATGACATTTAAATATGAATAAAGGCATTATATTTTATCATATGCTGTTGATTATATTTATGATAAACTCCTTAGATTAGGGCAATGGTTTTAAGACTATGATGAGATCATACTAGTGAGACTTAAAATCCTAAAATCCTTATCTTAAATATTCCCAGTCATTGGTACATTGAGTCGGGGATCAATGATTACCGGAAAGACTGGCATGTCTTATGTATACTCGATGCAGAGGATGATTGATCTCACAATCATTTGTGTGGAGACACTAATACAAAGATATGGGTGCTCATTAGAAGAATGAGTTCACTGAATTGACCTACAAAGAGAAATCTTATGAAGTCTTACTTACATGTCAAAAGATGATTCTCTTAGTGGGAGTTGTGCAACTGATCCTTTGACCTGAGATCACCATGGTATCTTGTGCACATGAACCTATGTTTTGGTTTACACTCATTCATGACAATAAGTTATGTACGAGGTCTTCTGGATATGGTGGATTGTGTACGAAGATTATGAGTAGGTCAATAAGGAATTAATCACTTCTAGTAAGAGAAGATAGCATCCTATTTATTCTAATCATATGATAATTCAGGAAGCCTTTGATCAAAGCAGAATGAAAATTAGAAAGAGTTTCTAATGTTTCATTATTTGAATTATCATTAAAAGATTGAGAAAAATATGAATATGAAATTGAGTTTAACATATATTCATACTCATATACATATTTGGGATGCAGTTTGATTAAAGGATTGAATTGCATGGTAACTTGCCACTGAAGGGTATTTTTGGTATTTCTACCAAATTCCATATTTTCCGGGTAGACATGACACGTTGCTAGATGTCAATCTTGTCTTATAGGTTTGATCGAATTAAAGAGTTTAATTCGATCACCAATTAGAAAGGATTCTAATTGTTAAGTTCGGGTTCGCGTAGTTTGGACTTAAATCGATTAGAAGAGTTCTAATCAAGTTGGGTCAACTCGCACTCACACCTATTGCTGGCTAAGTATGGAACCCAATGGGTCACACACAAGAAAACTTATCAAGGGTCTAATTGGATTAGATCATGTTTGCAAGATAAACATCCTAGCAGGTGTTGCAAACCTTAGCTCCTGATTCGAACTGGATTCGAATCTGATTCGAACTGGATTCGAATCTGATTCTTAATTGATCTAATTTGATTAGATCATATTCTAATATGGGTTAGCCAAGAGTTGGCTCCTAATTGGCTTGGTTTGAGTCTAATTGGATTAGATTTGATAAATCATTCATTTTTGACCGTTGGATCGACATTTGGATGAAGAGATGGATCAAATGGATGGCACCATGAATTGGAGCCATTGGATTTTCATCATAGGATGATGGGAGATCATGATGACGTGATGGATATCATTGGGAGGCGTGGAGATGAAAAATAGGTGAAGGAAAGAGAGAGAATACGTGAAGATTAAATGGATAAGGATGAACCATTTATTTGATCTTATCCATTCTCTCTCTTCTCTCTTCATCACGCCTAAGGGATATATGGCGCCTTCTTTCATGGCCTTTGGATCATCATCAACCCTTGATGAATGGATAAGGTTGGTTCCTATTTTTCTTGCGTGAGAAGAAGTGAAAAAAGGGAAGAGTACGGCGCATTTTCATGAAGAGGTGCTTAGGGAATCAAGCGCCACATCATAAGCGCTTGATCTTATCATAACCACTTTTGATACGCCTCTCCCTATTTTTGTGGCGCCTTCTCTCCTCTTATCATGCCCCATCTGAAGGATGTGTGGATGGGATGCATCCTTTGGTGATGCATCCCCACGCCATCTATAAATAGGAATGCTCCCGGTGTTTTCTAATCATCGGAAATCAATCCAACTCTCTCTCTCTCATACCCCTTCTTTCTTACATTAGTTTCTTTCTTTCTAACATTGCTTCTAGTGTGTCCTAAGCCAAGACAAGGTGGTCTTCCTTAGGACAAAAGGATTAGAAGTGATTTTAGAAGGCTAAAGAAAAATAGAAAGGAAGGAAAGCAAGCCATTAGAGTTCTTTAGAAGAATTCTGCATTAAGGATCAAAAGTCTTTGGAGCTAAAGTCTTGATCAAGTTTTCGTGTGGATCACCATTGGAGGGCGGACACTTGGACGCCTCGTGGAGATTGTACACTTTGGATTAGCGTTTGAGGTATTCTACTAATTCTGCATTTATTTTATATTATTTGATTGTAATCATTAAGGTGATCTAGGCTTAAAAGGGTTTCATGCATAGGAACTTTATTAAGAATTTTTAAAATCCCTAGCTTCCGCTGCCCATTATGACATGCTAGAACCCTTCAGTTTCATTAGTAAACAAGAGATATACTCAAATGCTTTGAGCTCATCAAAATCAAATAGGGTTTTAATCAATCACTCCACAATCATAAAACCACGTGCAACTATTTTATTTCTTAAATAAATAGAACAGCAGTCTTTGTCAAATGTAAAAACATGACCTTCCTGTGCTAGACATGAAACAGAAATCAAATTTCTGCTAGCAGCAGGTACATAATAGCAGTCTCTAAGTATTAAACTAAATCCAGACGGTAGTCACAGATGGTAGGTGCCCACAGCCACAGCAGCAACTTTTGCCCCGTTGCCAACCCGAAGGGTTACCGCACCTTCCGCCAGCCTTCTACTTTCCTTTAGACCCTGCATGGTAGTGCACAAATGAGCACTAGAACCAGAATCTATAACCCAACTAGAAGTAGAAGAAACCGTTAGATTAGTTTGAATTATGAGCAAGTCTATATCTTCCGAAGGTGTGTCACCTTTCTTGTTCTTCAGGCTCTCGAGGTATGAAGGACAGTTTCTCTTCCAGTGGCCTTCGACATTGCAGTGGAAACATTTTCCTTTGTCGTTAGCCTTTTTCTTTTGAACTTCCTTCTTTGGCTTCTTGTCTTTCTTCTGCTTCTTAGCAGGCTTCTTTTTCTTCCAAGTAGACTTTCTCTTAGAACCAGAAGTCAACTCAGCAACAAGGACATTGCCCCTTGAACCTTTCAAGGCTCCCTCAGCAGTTACCAACATATTGATTAGTTCAGTCATAGTGCATTCAATCTTATTCATGTGGTAGTTTACTATAAACTGACCAAATGAATCAGGAAGTGACTGTAGGATCAAATCCAATTGTAATTCCTTGTGCATGTCCATACCAAGCTTCTCAAGCTCCTCTAGGTCCTTGATCATGGTCAGACCGTGATCATGGACAGACTGCCCTTCGCGCATCTTCGTCTTGAAGAGCCTCTTGGACACTTCAAAATGAGCTGTGCGACTCTGCTCACCATACAACTCTTGCAGGTGTGCCAGTATGTCCCTAGCAGTCTTCATATTTTCATGCTGGCATTGGAGTTCATTAGACATGGATGCCATCATATAGCATTTTACTCTAATGTCATCATCCAACCACTTTTTATGCATCTCACGCTGAACATCAGTAGGACGTGTTGGTAGTGTGGGGATATCTAAATCGAGTATGTAGCCTATTTTCTCACAGTCCAAAATAATTTTGAGATTTCTAAGCCAGTCCTTGTAATTGGTTCCGGTCAGTCGGTTGGTCTCAAGAATACGGGTCAAGGGGTTTGAGCTGACATTGTATCTGCAGAGAGTAAAGATTCTAGTTAGACTTTTGTACTTGATCCTAATCTGTTCTAAGGTCTTTTAGAACAAATGTAACTCCCACTATTTTCTCGAATTCCTCACACTCCCCTGGTAGGAAAACGGAAATCCCACACGACTAGAATTTTTAGTGGGTACTGCGGTCCCACCGATTTACATGCCACCTCACCTAACAGTTATTGGTGACACATAGATGGATGAGTGTACAACTCTTGTACAATGCTTCTAAAGCATATTGCAGTGTAACTTGGTCTCTAAGCCATGAAGACCTCACCTAACAGTTATTGGTCCCATTTCTTAGTTAAGTCAGACCCACCGTATAACCGTAGGAATAAAGTCGTCATTGGGTCCTCACCTAATAGTTATTGGTGCCCAACCCCACCTTTACCCTACAACATCTCATGTCTATAGAGAGGTCCAGCCCCCCGATGCAACTTGACCACTGTGTCCAGCCGAGACAAATCAACATCAGAAAGGCCTTAGCAGCTCTACTACAGTGGAAGACCTATTGACTTAATATTGGTTAATCAGGTCTTAGTGTTTGCAACTTGAGCCCTTCATAAGAGGTAATCGAACAATTGGCCAGGTAAGCAGGTGGGAGGCTCTCCTTACTCAGAGAGTAAGGTCCTAATTAAGTAACCACCTTTCATGCTTTCCTAGACACCAATTAGATCAATTAATCTAATATGACTCGCTCATGTCGGTTCACTCTCGACTTGATTGAGGAGGTTTTGATTTAGGTCTCAATTGGGTTTGCTACATCACATGTAAACCTATCTACCCGACTAGCATTCACATCACATGTAAACGGCACATCACAGGCAGTTATAATCGCAGCATCTAATAAAGCTAAACTTTAACTAGGTGATGATCATGGATTCTAATTAGGTCATATTACAAGCACATGCACATCAATCGATCAAGTGGTCTTCAACTCTTGAATTGGTTCCAAGCCTTCTTGATTCGATCCTTGATCAACTCTTGATCCCATCGCCATCAACTGCTTAGATCACCTTTCATCTCATGCCTTTGCTTCAACTTGATCGTTGATGTACATCACATCACAGAAATACAACCAGATGTAAAATAAAAATAAAATAATTTACATCTCCTTTTAGGAGGCACGCAGGCCTCTCAAAACATCAAATAAGATGCATGCAAGCATCTGAAAAATTACATGACATCGCAGATCACATCGCAGGTCATTACATTTGATACCAAAAGGGGTTGAATCCTATGATCATCACCGTATGCAACAATTATAATTTTCAGATCTGAAAACTGACTGATTATCATGACATAGGTCGCTGATCATGCTAATCATGATTCTAAACTTTGTAATCCCATTAACAATGCAATTAGAATCATCTTTTTATCACATAAAAATCAGCATGTAAAAAATCAGCACCCCTGAAAAATCTGCATGCAGAATTTTTCAGCATGCATGATCATTCAATTTTCAGATCTAATAAGCCTTTAGATATTTAATTCTTACCTTAATCTACGAAGCCTAGGCTCTGATACCACTATTGAGAACCCGCCCATGCCGCTGATATTTCAAAAAAATTCAGATGGCAGCGGAATCGGCATAAGCGGGATCGACGTTCATCGCATGAACGTTGTTTTATGAACCGTTCGTAGTTAGATAAGAATTAAAACTTTTTAAACCTTTAGGAAGATCAGATCTTCACCTTGTGCGGGTAGATGATCACCGCAAACTGAAGTTCGTGGTCTAGGATGAAGGTTCGCTTGAAGCCGTTCAAGTGTCCGGCCTCTACGGGTATCCACACGAAGCAGTGATCCGATCAAAGCTCTCTTGTCTTCCCGGGGTGCTAGCTCCCTTGCAAAGACTTCTTTTGATGGCTGATTTCCTCTCTTTCAATCAACCCTTGATTGTGCTTGAGAGGAAGAAGAAGAAGGATGAAGAAGAGGAAGAAGAAGAATCCCCACGCAGCCTTCTTTTCTTCCCTACGTTGGAACCAAGGAAGGAGGCCAAGGAGAGGTGCACACCTCTTCTTCTTTTCCCCTTGCTGATGGCGGCTGAACCAAGGAAAGGAGAGGGGTGGCCACGTGATGGAAGAGGAGAGGGAGAGCTCATCTAGGGCGCCGGCCCCCTTTGCCCCTTTTTATAACCATCTAGGGCTCCTACAATCTAGGAGCCCTAGAGTTATTTCCTAAGAGGGGCTCTCTTCTCCCTTCTCCACATGAAAAAGGGAGGGGCATATCCCCTTCCTCATGGTAAACCCTAATCCACATTAAGTAGGGTTTGAAAAGCCCTAATGTGGTCAAGCCCTAATCCAATTAGGCTTAGCCCAAGGGTGAACCAATTAGGATCCAATCTAGGTAAGTCCTAATCCAATTAGAACTTAAATCAATTTTGACTTAATTGAACTCTTCAATCCTAATCCAATTAGGAGTCTTATTGATTCATTAGATTAATAATTAATTGTGACTTAAGAAACCCTAATCCAAATTAGGACATATTTGATTTTAGTCCTAATCCAATTAGGACTCTATTTGAATCCGAAGTCCTAATCCGATCAGGACTCTAGGAATCCTACTCCAAGTAGGAATCCAATTTTAATTCAAAATTTCTAATCTCATTAGGATTGTAGGAATCCTATTCCAAGTAGGAATCCCAGTCCTACTCCAACTAGGATTTCCAGTCCTAATCCAATTAGGACTCTAGGTATCCTACTCGAAGTAGGACTCTTGTTTCAAGTCCAATTAATTAATTCCCTTTGTTCCTTCTTCAACTTCTTATCAATCAAATTGATTACTTGTGATTCCTAATCACGATTTCAACCATCGGATCGGTCAATACTTCTAGTGTGTGTGACCCCATAGGTTCTATTCTGACTGGTAGTGAGATATATTGTGATCTCTATCTCAATATCATTGAAAACTCCTTTCAATGGGTTGGAACGATTCCAACTCAACTCATTAGGGTTTATCGATCATCAAGATAATCCCTATGAGTCCCACCATCCACCAGTGACACCTAGTAGCATGTAGTGGCTACCCAGCAGAATGGAATGATGAACCTCTAGGTGCAGTTAACATGTGATACAGTCCTACTATCGTGGATCCCTATAGGACGGAGGTCATGGACAACTCGTCAAACCCCATCGTCTGTCATATGTCAAGATTTATTCGACTCGAGTTCGATAGTGGAAAACTCTTTTTCCACTTTATATTACTGCCCTGGCCAAGGTCTTAGAACTCAGTCTAACAAATCACATAGGATCACTCCTCTTCTATCAAGGTCGATAGATTCCTTATAGGTGCATACCCTACTCCTACAGTGAACCTACTGCAGCCAATCTACACTGCATGGACCCATATGGCTAGAGACCATGTATGTGTGCAGTCAAACTACAATAACCTCACTGTGAGTAGCCGAAGCACCGCAGGTCAAAGGACCAGTCACACTACTGCAACATCAAGCAAGTCACTGACGAGTGGATAGACATCCAAGTGACTTCTTGTCTTGGTCACGCTCAGTACCCTTGTTCTCTAACAAGCACCTGCACTATCACTTCAGTGTCCCTACACTGTGGACTCAAGTCTCGTCCATCCAGAAGGAAAGTGATCTGTGCACTGATCGGATCGATCATCGTCCTCGTGATGATCCATTGATCAGGAGCATTTAGAAATTAATCACCAATGATACATGGCTCAAATTCTCAACTCTTGAGAATATGTATCGTCATCTTATTAATTTCTTGGACGACTCATAGACACATAAACAATATGAATGAAAAGATGCCTTTTTATTTATTCAATAATAAATAGTCAAGTACAAAATTATGTCCCTAGAATCAAAAATGTGTCAGCCAAATTGGCTTCTAGGGCATACATCTAACACTTGCTCATCCGCTAAATCTCTTCAGATGTGTTGGGGCACATCTTCTTAGAGTGATTTATCCCATGCCTAAGGAGTAATAATCTCCTTTCAGAGGTTTCCATGCCGAACCTCTTCAGCACTCCCTCTATGTACATATTCTGTGATAGGACAAGCATCCTCTTAGATATATCTTTATAGACCTTAATTTCCAAAATATATGATACTTTCCCAAGGTCTTTCATAGATAATTTCTTAGACAACCATACCTTGACCTTAGTTAGCATGGGAATATCATTCCCAACAAGAAGGATATCATCCGCGTACAATACGAGAAATACAATAGCCCTCCCACTAACCTTCTTATAAACACATGGTTCCTCTTCGTTCTTGATGAAATCAAACGATTTGATTACATCGTTGAAATAAGTTTTCCAACTTCGAGATGCTTGCTTTAGTCCATAGATGGATATTTGCAGTTTACAGACCTTGTGATCACCATCACAATATCATGATATGCTGCAACAGCGAGCAATATTTGAATAGACTTCAGCATGGCTATAGGTGAAAAGGTATCCTGATAATCAATGCCTTCGTATCGATTATAACCTTTCGCTACTAGCCTTGCCTTATAGGTCTCTACCTAGCCATTCAAACCTTTTTGTCCTTTTGTAAATCTAATTACAACCAATAGGTACTATACCTTCTGGTGGATCTACTAAGGTCCAAACTTGGTTGGAATGCATGGAGTCCATCCCTGACTTCATTGCTTCCAACCATTGCTCAGAATCGATGTCTAACATCGCCTCGTTATAGGTATTGGGATCCTTACCTTGATCCCTATCTCCCATGGAACACTTCCTCTTCATCCTCTGTAAGCATACCTAAGTACCTTTCAGGAGGATGGAAGATCCTACTAAATTTACGAGGTGGAGGAGATACAACATGTACTGGCTCAATACGAATAGGTTCTATAGGCACAATGACTTGTTGCTCTTCAGAGACATTCTCTTCGAGCTCAATTTTTCTCCCAGTGCCTCTATCAAGGAAAAATCGTATCCTAATGACTCTTTAGGATATCCAATAAAACGAGTATTAATTGTCTTATCCTCTAACTTGTCCGCCTGTTGTCGCTTGATGTGGGCCGGACATCCCCAAATCTTGAGATAACTAAGACTTGGATTCTTACCATGTCATATCTCATACGGTATGGTAGGAACAGATTTAGAGAAAACTCTATTCAATAAGTAAATAGCTGAAAATAGGGTATCTCTCTAAAGAAACAAGGGTAAATCAGTGAAGCTCATCATGGACCTGACCATATCCAATAGGGTCTGATTCCCCCTCTCAGACACCCCGTTGAGCTGAGATGTACCAGAAGGGGTCCATTGTGAAACTATACCATTCTTCTTGAGATAATCTCGAAACTCTCCACTAAGGTGTTTACCTTCTCGATCCGATCGAAGAACCTTAATGAGTTTTTCTATTTGTTTTTCTACTTCATATCCGAACTCTTTGAACTTTTCAAAAGCTTCAGATTTGTGTCTCATACACATATCAATACCATGAGTAATCATCGGTAAATGAAGTAAACAATTATTTTTTCTAGCTTGCACATCGAATGGGCCACACACGTCAGTGTGTACTAGGGTAAGTATTTCAGTGGACCTCTTTCCGTATCCTACAAAGGGTAATTTGGCCATCTTTCCTTGAAGGTAGGATTCACAAATCGGATATGACTTGAAAGTCAATGAGCCAAAAGCCCATGTTTCTCCAATTTGTTTATTCTGTCTTCTCCTATATGGCCATGCCTGAGGAGCCACAAATACTTTAGATTTATCTCATCTCTAGATCTTTTGGATCCTATGGTACTCACTATTTGCTCAGATAATTTCATAGGTACATCCAAATGTAAGTGATAGAGACTGTCAATCATAAACCATGTGGAACCAATTTATTTCTCAAATAAATGGAACAACAGTCTTATAAAAATCTTTTTGTGCTAAACAAGATATAAAAATCAAATTTCTGCTAGCAGTAGGTAACAGTTCCTAAGTATCCTGAGCATATCTGACATACCTTCTTAAGGTGTGTCATCCTTTCTTGCTTTTTATGCTTCCCATGTATGTAGGACAGATCCTCTTGCAATGGCCGTCCACAATGCAATGAAAACACTTTCCCTTGCAATCGACCCTTTTCTTGGAACTTTCCTACTTGTCCTTTTCTCGATTTTCTGCTTCTTTGCAGGCTTCTTCTTCTTCCAGGTAGACTCTCTCTTGGAAGTAGAAGCCAACTCGACAGCGAAAACTATGCCCCTTGAACTCTTCAAGGTTTCTAAGGTAGTTACCAATTTATTTAACAATTCTGTTTTGTTGCATACAGTCTTGTTCATATGATAGTTTACTATAAACTGTTCATATGAAGCTGGAAGGGATTGCGGGATCAAATCCGTTTGCAATTCCTTGTGCATGGTCATGCCGAGCTTCTCAAGCTCCTCAAAATCCTTTATCATGGTCAAACTATGATTATGGACGAACTGCCCTTCGCGTATCTTGGCCTTGAAGAGCCTTTTAGATACTTCAAACCATGTTGCGTGACTCTGTTCACCCTACAACTCTTGCATGTGATTCAATATATCCTCGGCAGTCTTCATGTTCTAATGCTGGCATTAAAGTTCATTGGACATTGATGCCATTATATAGCACCTAATTTTATTGTCATTGTTCGTCCACTTGTCATGCATCTTATGCTGATCAGTGATCAGACGGACTGGTAACGCAGAAAATTCATGGTCTAGCACACACCCTAATTTCACACAATTTAAAACTATTTTGAAATTGTAGAGCCAGTCTTTATAATTGGGTTTGGTCAAATGGTGGTTCTTTAGGATATGAGTTAAGAGTTTGGAAGCTGACTTTATAATCCTCAGAGAGTAAAGATTCTAGTTAGAATTTTGTACTTCAACTCTATTTGTTTTAAGGACATTTAAAACAAAAACCTCCCACTATTTTCTCGAATCTCTTACACTCCTCCGGTAGAGAAACGGAAACCTGCGACTCTAGATTTCAAGTGGGGTGCTACGGTCCCACCAATTTACATGCCACCTCACCTAACAGTTATTGATGACACATAAATGATAAGTGTACAACTCTTTGTACAATGCTTCTCAAGCAAGTTGTAGCCTACTTGGTCTCCAAGTCATAAGAACCTCACCTAACAGTTATTGGTCCCGTTCCTTGGTTAAGTCATACCCACCATAATTCTCGCAGAAGTAAAGTCGTCATTGGGCCCTCACCTAACAGTTATTGGTACCCAACTCCACCTCTACCCCACAACATCTCATGCCAATAGAGAGGTCCAGTCCCCCGATGCAACTTGCCCACTGCATCCAGCCGAGACAAATCAACGCCGGAAAGACCTTAGCAACTCTACTACGGTGGAAGACCTTAAGACTTAATATTAGGTAATATAGTCTTAGTGATTCCAACTTTGAGCTATTCATAGGAGGTAATCGATCAATTGGCCAGGTAAGCAGGTGGGAGGCTCCCCTTACTCAGAGAGTAAGGTCCTAATTAAGTAACCACCTTTAATGCTTTCCTAGACACCAATTAGATCAATTAATCAAATATGACTAGCTCAATGCATCATTCACTCTCGACTGATTGAGGAGGTTTTAGGTCTCAAAGGATTTGCATTTAATGTAACAATCTATCCCAAACCAAATGTTATATAATTACATCTTATATAAATGTCACATTAGTTCAAGTTTACATCCTATGTAAATATGAAACTCTTTCATATATTATGTGATTACATCTTATGTAAATGACATAATTGTTTCAGTTTACATCTTATGTAAATGTCCTATTTTTAAGAATTTTATTTACATCTCATGCAAATAAATTTTGTTTAACTAATACATACATCTCATGCATACATTTTAAACACATCCTCAAACAGGGGTCGACTCATATATGCTTGGAGTCAACTCGAGTTAACCTTAAGTCGACTCGAGTTGACATCCTTTAATTATCATGAATTCATGATTTGATCATATCTTATTCATCTCATGCATATATAATTTTCCTTTTAAGCATAGGCATAAGCAGATAAATATATTTTTATGATCATGAATCCATGATTGATTCTTATCACATGCATCTCATGCATATAATTTCAGATCTGATAATTTTAATTTTAATCATGCTACCAACTGAATCTCTGATTATACAAGACATGATTTTTAATTATTTCAATCTCATTGTAATTTAAAATCAACATGCAACATCATAAGAATAAAAATCAGCATGCTGAAATTTCTGAAATATGAAATTTCAGCACGCAGAAAATTTCAGCAAGCATGAATATTAAAATTCAGATCTAATAAAATCCTAATCAAGTCTATTAATGTTAATCTTAATCCTAAAAACCCGGCTCTGATACCACTTTCAGTTTACCCTCACACGCGTTGCGACGATCGCAGCGGAAAGACGCGCGCGGGGTCGTTCATCTCATGAACGTCCAGAGAAACGTAGATTTCAAAAAAATTCTGAGTTCTCTAACTCAGAAGATCATGAAATCTGAAGGAAAGGATTAAAATTAATTACTTGATTAATTTTCAGATCTACAATTAAAATTATAAAGATCAAATCTTTACCTTTGAGCGGGTAGATCTTCACCGCTATTTGATGATCGTGGAAATCAGGTTCGCTTGAAGTCGCACAAGTGTCCGGCCTCTACGGGTATCCACATGAAGATCTGGATTGATCGAGGTTGCGATCTCACCGGGGTGCTAGCTCCCTTGCAGAGATCCCTTTTGATGGTTGGAACTTCTCTAAGCAATCAACTCTTGATTGTTTCCAAGAGGAGAAAGAAAGAGAAGGAAGAAATGCTTTCTTTTCTTTTCTTTACCATGGAAGAAGAAGGAGGAAGAGAGAAACACCTTTCTCTCTTTGTTTTCTTCCATGCATCTGATGAAGAGGAGGAAGAATCAAACATCCTTGCTGCTCCTCTTTTGCCTTGCGGATGGAAGAAGGAAGAGAGGGAGAGATGGAGGCCGCTCGCCTAAAAAGAACCACCAAGAATCATCCCAAAGGGGGCTGCCCCCTTTTTTATTCTTTTTCTTTGAAGCCCTAGGTGTGGACTCCTCCTAAAAGTTAGGAGGAGCCGCACCAATGTTTGGCCAAAACGGGTCTTGCGTCCCGGGCATCCGGGATGCGAGTCCCGTCCATCCGGGTCGCGCATCCCGGTCATCCAGGACGCGGATCCAGGGAGCATCCGAGGAAGGGAGGGGCTCTTGCCCCTCCCTTCTAATCCTAATCAAATTAGGATTTAGGTAGCCCTTGGTTCATTGAATCCTAATCTAAGTAGAACCCAATTAGTCTCCCTATTTGATTCACATGAATCCTAATCTAATTAGGAGTCATCTTTATCTATTGGACCAAAATTAATTAGGACTCTAGGAATCCTAATCCAATTAGAACTCATATAATTTTAGTCCTAATCCAATTAGGACTTTTATAATTTTAGTCCTAATCCAATTAGAACTTTAGGAATCCTACTCTAAGTAGGACTCTAATAATTTGAAGTCCTAATCTAATTAGAATCTAGGTGTCCTACTCCAAGTAGGATTGTTGAACCTTATCATATAAGATCGAGCCCAATTAATTAAGTCCAATTGATTCAATCAAATTGTAATCCAATTACAATTAATTCCTTCTTCAACTCACTAACTCTTAGTGGGTTAAACTAATTATCAATCAAATTGACAATTACAAACTATTGTGATTTCAAATCACAATTCAACCATTATATCGATCAGATCCTCTATTGTGTGTGACCCCATAGGTTCTATTCTGTCTGGTAGTGAGATATGTTGTGATCCCTATCACAATATCATTGAAACTCCTTTCAATGGGTTAGAACAATTCCAACTCTTCTCATTCGGGTTCACTGATCATCAAGTGAATGCCTCTGAGTCTCACAATCCACCAGTGACACCTAGCAGCATATAGTAGCAACCCAGCAGAGTAGAATAGATGAACCTCTAGGTGCAGTTAGCATATGATACAGTCCCTCTATCGTGGATCCCAACAAAATGGAGGTCATGGATAACTCGTCAAACCCCGTCATCTGTCATATGTAAAATTTATTCGACTCCAGTTCGAGATTAGAAAACTCTTTTTTCAAAAACTACCTTGGCCAAGGATTTACGAACTCAGTCTCATAAATCACATAGGATCTCTCCTAATCTATCAAGGTCGATAGATTCCATCTAGATGTACCCCTACTCCTGCAATGAACCTACTGCAGCTAATCTGCACCACAAGGACCCAAATGGATAGGGCCCATATTTATGTGCTCGTCAAACTACAGCAACCTCACTGTGAATAGCCGAGGCATTGCAGGTCAAAGGACCAGTAATACAACTGCAGCATCAAGTAAGTCACTGACGAGTGGATAGACATCCAAGTGACTACTTGCTTTAGTCACGCTCAGTACCCTTGTTCTATAACAAGCGCTTACACAATCACTCCAGTGTCCCTATACTGTGGACTCAAGACTCATCCATTTGACTAAGTGATCTATGAAATAATCTCAGCGGATCGATCACCGTCCCTCGTGATGGATCCATCGATCAGAAGCAATTCAGGAATTAATCACCAATGACACATGCCTCAAATTCTCAACTCTTGAGAATATGCGTCATCATCTTATTAATTCCTTGGACGATTCATGGACACATAAGAACATGAATGAAAAGAATGCCCATCCTAATAAATTCATTATTAGGTCAAGTACAAATTTATGTCCCAAAACAAAATAATGCGTCAGCCAAATTGGCTTCTAGGACATATTTCTAACAAGAGCGAGTACAAAGAAAAACATACCTAGAAGAATTTTGCAACTGAGGAAATGGTTAAATTTAGCAATGACTACCTTTGGACAGTGGCTACTAATAGATTTCTATATGAATAATGTCCTTCTAAGTATTCAAACAATAGTTATGGCAGTTAATTGCAAAAATAACATCTATTGAAAGTTATTTCGTACAAAACTTTCTTGCGGTGCTTATCCTAATAAGGATGACATATCATTTTTTGAATGACATAAAAAAATTAGGTTTACACATTCTTTATTAATTTGCATTATTCGATGCACCCTATTTTGGCCTTGCCAATTAGATATATAGAAATTCAAAGTTACTAAATAAATCCTAATAACAATTACCAAAAATTAATGAATTATAATATTTTAGTTTATAATTAATAATATTCCAAGTATATATCTTCTAAAAATCTTATTTGATATAGTCGTGATATAAAGTGGAGCATGATTGCCATATGTCTCAATAAGTAGATTGCACTAAGGATAGACCCCTCTATAAAAAGGTCAACAGAGTCCAAGAAATGCAAGACAAGATGAGATTGGGAATAGAGATACTCACTGGTAGGTTTTTCTATATAGAGGTGGGAGATGAAGAAACTGTTAGTGGTTTGAAGAGAGAGATCGCAAAGAAAGAGGAATTTGAAGAAAGTAGGCTTTTGCTCACGCATAACAATGGTTGTCTGATGAAGGAAGATCAGCGCAGCCTTGTTGAATATGGTTGCTATGAAGGCTGTATTCTTTATCTCAACTTTTTGCCGATTGATGGTTCTCCTAGGCCCACACCCTCTGAAGATTGTGCGACTATCGATTTTAAAGAATCTTAAAGGTATTCTACTTTTATTGACTTTTACATCATGTTTGAAAGGACCTTGTAAGAAGAGTCAATCTTTCAAATTTAATAATGTTATTTTAAGATTGAAACTTTGGTTTGAGTTAGAGCATACTACTAACTGATTTGGTATATTAGTTGTTAATTTCTTTGACTTTTGGTTTGATAAATATTTTTCCTGGATGTTCATATTTTTGAAGCCAATAGCATAGTTCTATTTTTCTAGTCCAATGGTACTAATAATATGCCACAATTATTGATTACAAGTGGCAAAATATATGTAACTTTTTATAAATTCAATGTTTTTTTTATGCCAAGTCTACCCTATTTTCTTTCATGCTCTTGCTCGTACTTTTTATGATGGAGACTTTGGAATTTAAGAAGGGGATGAAAGACAAGGGCCATCAATATTCAATGAGAGAGACTCAAAGTCTTGTGTAGGATAGAAAGAGGAGGTGAAGGCTACTAGTATTTACTTCCTAATATCTCCAATCCTTAGCACCTCCTCTTCTCAAATCCCATGTATTTCTTCTTTCATTTGAAATACTTATCTTCCTATCTCTCTCTCTCTTCTTGTCACATCTCCCTTCCTTATCTCTTTTGCTTAACAAGCACTTTCGCTAATTCCTCTTACATAATCAACACACCCCTTTTTGAAATCCCATGATCTTGCTCTTTCTTCCCTCCTCCCTTCCCATCTCTCACCCTTTCCTTTTTAATTTTTGTGGTTAAATGTTTGAGTCCTCTATGAATGTTCTTTCCTATGTTCAATTTGTGATTCTATGAAGTTTTAATCTTTTCTCCTTACTCCAGTAATTTTAAGGTATCAAAATTTTTCACTCTAATTCAACTTGTCTTCTACTTAAAATTTGTATTTCAATCTGTTTCTTTCCATATTATTGTGTTGTATAGAAGTTTCATCCTTAGCTATGATAGGTTGATACATAATGACAGATGGTGAATAGAGATCTATAATAGTGAGAGAGATACTAGTCCTAGGTTTCATTTTTTTTTAGTTACAACAGATTTAGAGAGCGAGTCTTGGTGTAATGGTATAAGATTACTCCATTATGACTTTAGGTTCCATAGGTTAAAAATACGGAAGCAACGCCTCTGCACACAAGCGTAACCCTCTCCATACCTTATAGTGGGAGTATCCTCATGCATTGGGGTCCCCTTAATAATAATGGATAGTATTGGTTAACAAACCACCTATTTATCCTTTGTATAACTAAGGGACAAGATTTAATTGTACAATTAATTCTTTTTTTAAGTATCTATACTACTACAAAACTCAATTTTTTTATAGAAATTCATCCAGGCAATTTATAAATATATTGTTTGTTTTGGCTTGTACATATCTTAGAATTTTCAACTAACTGCATTCAACATGCAACATTCTAGGTACAATATAGAATAGCCTATCATAGCAATAATTCATATTTGTACTTAAGGATGCTTGGTATGTCATTTATGTATTTCTATAAAGTATATTCCAATACCTTCTTATTTTAAGTTATTTTTGATTGTGACACATTCATCAAAAAAGATGGGTTATAGACGAGTTGCTTGATTAGATTAGGTTATAACAATTAGTTTGGTAACTGAGTTTAATTTTTGAATTAGGTGTTCAATTTTGGAGTAGATTTTGATTTTATGGGGTAAAATTATCGTTTGAAAAATACAAATAAAAATTATTTTGTCGAATTGGATGTCTATTTTTTATCAATTAGTCAGGAATTAGTATATGTTAGAGTATAGTTTTTTGTAATATTTTATTTTATAGTAGGAAGGCAACAAATGAGAGTCTATACTTGGACATAATTTCTTTATTAGTCTAGAAAGCAACAATAGCATCTAAACAACAATAATTTGTAGTGGCATGCAGGGTCATATCGAATCCTAAGTAAAGGACTTAAGATTCTTTCATTATAAGTATTTGGCCATAACTGGCTATATTGATGGTTGCATAGTCCCCTACCTATAGTTAATCATGGCCCGTACATGTATGCTTTAGAGCAGTTTAGAGGAGAATAGAGAGGGAGCTTTTCTCCAAACTATTATTTTTTAATAATTTCATCTATATAACAATAAAATCTAAATAGTCTTTCTCTAGTTTTTTCATAGAGACTCCACAACTCCCTCTCCTTTTCAAGCATCCCTTAGCCCTAGCCTCATTGCTATTTTTTTTTAGCCGAGAAGCCTCCTCTCCCTGTGCCCTTCTCTTTTCTTCCCCTTGCCCCTATTCTCTCCCCACCTTCCTCCTTTTTCTTTCTTACGTGTTGTTTTGGCAAACCTCGTGTCGATGGTAATAGTAGTTTCGCCATCATAAATATTTGGTGGTTTGAGGCAACATGTTCAGGTTGAAAATATTTTTTTCTATCACACATATTACCATCTCATCTCTCATTAGCTCCATGACTTGTGGCAATGGCTTGATGATTGGAGATTTCTCGTGGTCACCATTATTTGTGTAATGGCTAGATAATGACCTACTAACACAACCTATTAGATCAGCCCAATTAGAAGATTCTAAACCTCAACCTAAACCAACCTTATCCCTCTCTCTCTGTGTTTCTTTTGGTTCACACGTTTGCCTACCGCTACTCATGGTCACTTTTCTCTCATAATTCTCTCTTCAATCTTCCATTTCTCTTTTACACATAACCTCTTAACCAAGCCCTCTTCCTCTCTCTACTCCCTTGTAATCTCTCTCTCATAACTCTCTTTCTCATCTCTCTTCCATTTCTTTCTCACAGATCTTACCTTGCTCTTTTTTATGAGTTCTTTCACAAGAATGCGGAACTAGAATATCACATATTGAGGAAATATAGGGAGAGGAGCCCCTGTTATGTGATAACCATTTTTAAAAGTTGGGCAATTGATATTGAGGATAACTTATATATATGCTCATTTTGAAGCTAACTTTGGGACCCACATTTTTGTACTAAATCTTTATTGATTTGGTCAATATATGGGTTAAAATGGGCTGAAAATTTGGCATAAGTTCTATATTTAGCATGATTTTGGAGACATAACTTGATGTATACATATCCATTTAGGATGAAAAATACCTATTTCAAGGTGACTTCGAGAATTTATGCTTTGAGCTTTGGCTAATTTGATCACTACAAGAGATCGAAAATATAACTAAGATCTCTTGGCAAGATTAATTTGTAGGATTGGACAATTCAATAGAAATATAGATTATTGGGATATGGTAATTTTAATTATATGGTGCTTGTGCCATGTTCAATAAGAAGTGTGAGTGTACTGTAGATAGAGTTGCAATCACTTTATTTTGCTATATATTTATGAGTATATGTGTAACAATCTTGACCCCATCCAAAAAGGCTAGACTTAAGATAGGATGGCAGCTGGCCAGATATTTTCGGATACCCAAACTATCCCGAACCCTAATAGGATCTATTTAGCAAAGCCCTATAGGATTTGGAAAGGGTTTGGGATTTAAATTAAAACTTGTTAAGGTTCGGGCTGTAGGATTTTAAATGGATTCAGATACAGATAAGACAAATTTTGCAGGTACCCTACCCCTTGCCATTCCTACCTTAAGGTATTATTAAGTACCTAAGATCTATCCGATTCATATCTAATGTAGGACTAAAGACACACCCACAAGGGTCCTCAAAAACTCCCCCAGTTTAAGCCTTGGCATCTGCATCAGGATAAAAGTTTAAATCTATTGCAAATCTAATTATAAGTACCACAAATCTAATTTACAAATTCCACAATTAGCTTGTAGTCAACCTAATAGACGCATGCTGCAGTGTTCTCCTATCCACATGGACCATTGGTTAGATCTACACTGATACTATTTGTAACAATATAGGATCTTACTAAAAAATGCTTGTCAAAAAGGTGTTATTTGGGTTCTTTGATATTGAATAAGTACCCAAGATTTACCTAGTAGATACTAAATATGAGACTAAATACATGCCCAAATGAATCTTCACATACTTCCTTGTTTAAATCCTAGTATCTTGCCAAGCTCATGGTCCAAATCTATTCAAATCTAATTACAAATACCACAAATCTAATCACAAACACTTATGGTCAACCTAAAATGGACCCATGTTGCAGCTGTCTCTTAGTCTATATGGGTCATAGGCCAGATCTGCTATGATAAAATTTGTAACAACTCAGTGCCTCATCTAAAAAAGCTAGTCGTAAGATGTTATTAAGTATCCAAGATCTACGTAGTGCATAGCCAATAAGAGACCAAACACATGCCTCCATGGATCCTTACAATATGAGTTCTCATTTATTTAATTAATTTTGTATTGGTATTATTATTTTGATATGTTGAGGTGTTGAGATATTTTTTGTTGTTCACAAGTATTTTTGAGGCAAGTTCTCTCTTTATGTACTCTTTAATCTATTAGAATTTCAGAATTGTATTTTTCCTATAAGACACTTTTTTGTGGAAGTTTTATTACATGTTTTATTGAAGTGGTTGCATTCTTCGCATTAGTGAGTGTATACATAATGTAGTTCACATGGCATGGGATCAATTATGTATAAAAGGGATTATAGAATAAAAACTTCATGAGTTTTTGATAGTGAGTTTTATTGATAGATTTAATTGTGTTATTATTATTGGGACTATTGTTATGGATTTTTGTGTGACATTTTTATAGTTGATTGATGCCTGTCATTAGGCAAATCATGACAACCGATTGAAGCCTATCATGGGGCAAATCATGATCGTGTAACAGAAGATGCTTGTCATAGGGTGAATCATGACATTGGTTGCCTAATATCATGACGAAAATGGACAACAAACTGAAAGTTAAATAAGTTATTAATCATGATGTATTATTTAAACATGTCCAAACTTGGAAATTGTAAATTATTTTAGCTATTGAGTTAGTGGTAATCTTCATATTATATGCATAGCCATTATTTGTGTATTTTCATACTTCTATACTTGTTATTTTAATAAAACAAAATGTATATTGAATTGGTTTTTTTTTTAAAATTGGTGAATTTCTCTTTAAATTGAAGTGTGTACAATTAAGAATTTATTCGTTGTTAAGCTTATAGCTTTCTTCTTTTCCAGATGAACGAATCAGTAAAACTCAGTTGTCTCGAGGATGCAGTTGGAGTATTATCAAACTTTCTTTCATTTGAGACCTTGTATTGTAGTTGTTCGAATGGTATTATATCATCATGTGGAACTATTATTTAATAGTATTATCAAACTTTCTTTCATTTGAGACCTTGTTGGTCAGAACCTTGTATTGTAGTTGTTCGAATGGTATTATATCATCATGTGGAACTATTATTTAATCCATACCAAATGTTGGTATCGTTATGCTTGTGTTAAATATTTTTTTTTATTACTTTAAGATTTGGATGCTCATAGACCTTAAGCTAGGTTATGTGCAGGAAGTTATTTAGATCCTTTCCATATATATCTTTGTCTAGCTGACATTGTATTTAGTTGATTGATAGATTAGGCTTGAGATACTTTACAGGGCTGAGCCTTGTGAGGTGTCTACCCTGTCGGCAGTATCATGTTAGGGCATGATAGATGGTGTTTAATCATTGGTGGTAGTAAGGATGCCAGTTTTGACATGTTTTTGATTAGATTTTTAAATTTGACTGGTTCAAATTTGAATTTCAAATTGATGGATATTATAGTGCTCTAGGGTCCCCTCAAACCAAGACTCATAGGTACCCCTAGATTTGAGATAAATATATATTACTATAGAAGGTGTTTTAGAAGAAAAATCATGTTCGAATTGTGGTTACCAATCGACAACATTAGAGTGGCTATTTAAATCCCCACTAATGGCTATGACTATGCCATTAGATGACTGTACTTAACTAGAATTAAGCTAAACAAGAAATTTCAATAAGGATATATGTGGACTTTTGGCTAGGTGGTATATCGGGTTAAAAATTAGCCTTGGCTTTAGATCGGGCTTTAGGCTTGGTTTAAAATGTCTCAGGATTGAATTCAGGTTTACGTTATGGAGGCCAAACAGAAATCAGGCCTAACCTGAAGCTCGCCACTAAACTCCGCCCCCCACCCATCCTGATCCCACTCCCTTGATAAATTATTTGTTAGACTAGGTTCACATGGACTAGTCCAACCAGAAAGCAACACGTGGAATAGTAATTACTTTTTCCTCTTTTTTTTTTCTTTATATGTGTAATAGCAATATGCACCATGATGAATTTAGCAGCAGTGCAAAGTGTACGCGGTTCAACTAATAAGGTTTCATAAAATGCTTATCTAGGGTGCTATAACTAGGCCTTGACTGTGCACTAGGATGTTACCAACAGTATTAGTACCCTAATAAAGCCATGTTTTACATATGCCATACCTCTTTGAAGTATTGATAAAGTATTTTTATTTTATTCATGGATGTTTTTGGACAATTGACAATAGCATGTGATGCCTGTTTGGTATTAGGTATCCAAGATCTATAGGAACAAATATGAAACTTTGTTGTTTGATGGGTAATTGATGGAGAACAAAGACTCCAGATCCCTATTCCTTAAAACTATGTTTGGATGGTGAAATGGGAATGGAATAAGCTAGGTATTCTATCTTATTCCATGTTTCGTTCACAACCAAACACTCCTACTTGGCCATTTAGTATAGGCCAATTTTGTCCCCAAAAAAAAATCTACCTCAAGGTCCCCAGAACCATGTGGTGAATGAACTTGAGGTTCCAGAGCTTCCTGGCTTATCAAGGTCCCCAGATCGCCTCTAACCATTGCCTGCGCCTGATCTCTATAGCATATTACATCAGCCATCGACCCCCGTTCTTCTTTAAGAAGATGTGGTTGTCGTACCCCAAATCCTGGAACATTGTTTGAGAGGCTTGGACGATGCCGGTGCGAGGTGATGTCATGTAGAGGGTTTCGTGCAGGCTAGAGCTTACCAAGCGCAGACTCCGCAGGTGAAACTGCAAGGTAGTAGAGGATATATTTAGAAGGCCGGAGTAGGTGGAGGTGTCTATTGCTGAGCTTTAGGGGAGGGAGGATAGTATGGGTGTGTTAGATGTATGCCCTAGAAGCCAATTTGGCTGACGCATTGTTGATTCTAGGGACATAATTTTGTACTTGACTATTTATTATTGAATAAATAAAAGGCATCTTTTTCATTCATATTGTTTATGTGTCTATGAATCGTCCAAGAAATTAATAAGATGATGATACATATTCTCAAGAGTTGAGAATTTAAGCCATGTATCATTGGTGATTAATTTCTAAATGCTCCTGATCAATGGATCATCACGAGGACGGTGATCGATCCGATCAGTGCACAGATCACTTTCCTTCTGGATGGACGAGACTTGAGTCCACAGTGTAGGGACACTGAAGTGATAGTGCAGGTGCTTATTAGAGAACAAGGGTACTGAGCGTGACCAAGACAAGAAGTCACTTGGATGTCTATCTACTCGTCAGTGACTTGCTTGATGTTGCAGTAGTGTGACTGGTCCTTTGACCTGCGGTGCTTCGGCTACTCACAGTGAGGTTATTGTAGTTTGACTGCACACATACATGGTCTCTAGCCATATGGGTCCATGCAGTGTAGATTGGCTACAGTAGGTTCACTGTAGGAGTAGGGTATGCACCTATAAGAAATCTATCGACCTTGATAGAAGAGGAGTGATCCTATGTGATTTGTTAGACTGAGTTCTAAGACCTTGGCCAGGGCAGTAATATAAAGTGGAAAAAGAGTTTTTCACTATCGAACTCGAGTCGAATAAATCTTGACATATGACAGACGATGGGGTTTGACAAGTTGACCATGACCTCCGTCCTGTAGGGATCCATGATAGTAGGACTGTATCACACGTTAACTGCACCTAGAGGTTCATCATTCCATTCTGCTGGGTAGCCACTACATGCTGCTAGGTGTCACTGGTGGATGGTGGGACTCATAGGGATTATCTTGATGATCGATAAACCCTAACGAGTTGAGTTGGAATCGTTCCAACCCATTGAAAGGAGTTTTCAATGATATTGAGATAGAGATCACAATATATCTCACTATCAGTCAGAATAGAACCTATGGGGTCACACACACTAGAAGTATTGACCGATCCGATGGTTGAAATCGTGATTAGGAATCACAAGTAATCAATTTGATTGATAAGAAGTTGAAGAAGGAACAAAGGGAATTAATTAATTGGACTTAAACACAAATCCTACTTCGGGTAGGATTCCTAGAGTCCTAATTGGATTAGGACTGGGAATCCTAGTTGGAGTAGGACTGGAATTCCTACTTGGAATAGGATTCCTACAATCCTA
This sequence comes from Phoenix dactylifera, assembly GCF_009389715.1. Classification (NCBI taxonomy): domain Eukaryota; kingdom Viridiplantae; phylum Streptophyta; class Magnoliopsida; order Arecales; family Arecaceae; genus Phoenix; species Phoenix dactylifera. Next base: position 148,043 of record NW_024068271.1, read on the forward strand.
ATGAGATTAGGAATTTTGAATTAAAATTGGATTCCTACTTGGAGTAGGATTCCTAAAAATCCTAATTGGATTAGGACTTCGGATTCAAATAGAGTTCTAATTGGATTAGGACTAAAATTAAACAAATTCTAATTGGATTAGGATTCCTTAAGTCTAAATTAATTATTAATCTAATGAATCAACATGACTCCTAATTGGATTAGGATTGAAGAGTTCAATTGAGTCATGGTTCATTCAAGTCCTAATTGGATTAGGACTAGCATAGATTGAACCCAATTTGGCCAATCCTAATTAGATTAGGATTAAACCATGAAAGAGGGACCTAATCCTCTTTGGAAGAGAATTAGGCTAACCAAGTAAGAGGGGCATCAGCCCCTCTCCACTTGATTAGGTGCGGCATGAAGAGAGAGGGGGCCGGCGCCCCCTCTTGGAAAGTTGTCAAGGGCTCCTAACTTGAAGGGCTTCATCCTTATTAAAGGAGGACTAGGGCCGGCGCCCTAGTTGAACCCTTTTCCTCCTCTTCAAGCCGTGGAAGCCCCCTCTCCTCCTCTTGGTTCAGCCGCAAGCAAAGGGAGAAGAAAAGCCAAGAGTTGGCGGCTTCCTTTCCCTTCCCTTTCTTCATCCAACGCAAGGAACAGCAGAAGGCTGCGTAGGGGCTCATCTTCTTCCTCTTCTTCATCCTTCTTCTTCCTCCTTCCAAGCACAATCAAGAGTTGATTGAGAGGGAAGACATCAGCCATCAAAGCTATCTCTGCAAGGGAGCTAGCACCCCGGTGAGATAGAGAGCTTGGATCGGATCCTGCTTCGTGTGGATACCCGTAGAGGCCGGACGTTTGAACGGCTTCAAGCGAACCCTCTTCCAAAAACCACGAATTCAGATTTGCGGTGATCATCTACCCGCGCAAGGTGAAGATCTGATCTTCCTATTAGTTTTAAAAGTTTTAATTCTTACCTAATTACGAAAGGTCTCGAAACAACGTTCATGCGATGAACGTCGATCCCGCACATGCCTCTTCCGCTGCCATCTGATTTAATTTTTAAAATATCAGCGGCATGGGCGGGTTCCCAACAGTGGTATCAGAGCCTAGGCTTCGTAGATTAAGGTAAGAATTAATTATCTAAAGGCTTATTAGATCTGAAAATTGAATGATCATGCATGCTGAAAATTTCTGCATGCAGATTTTTCAGGGGTGCTGATTTTTGCATGCTGATTTTTATGTGATAAAATGATGATTCTAATTGCGTTGTTAATGAGATTACAAAGTTTAGAATCGTGATTAGCATGATCAGCGACCTATGTCATGATATAATCAGTTAGTTTTCAGATCTGAAAATTATAATTGTTGCATACGGTGATGATCATAGGATTCAACCCCTTTTGGTATCAATTGTAATGACCTGCGATGTGATCTGCGATGTCATGTAATTTTTCAGATGCTTGCATGCATCTTATTTGATGTTTTGAGAGGCCTGCATGCGTCCTAAAAGGAGATGTAATTTATTTTTATTTTTATTTTACATCTGGTTGTATTTCTGTGATGTGATGTACATCAACGATCAAGCTGAAGCAAAGGCATGAGATGAAAGGTGATCTAAGCGGTTGATGGCGATGGGATCAAGAGTTGATCAAGGATCGAATCAAGGAGGCTTGGAACCAATTCAAGAGTTGAAGACCACTTGATCGATTGATGTGCATGTGCTTGTAATACGACCTAACTAGAATCCATGATCATCACCTATTTAAAGTTTAGCTTTAATTATTGCTGCGATTATAACTGCCTGCAATGTGCCGTTTGCATGTGATGTGAATGCGAGTCGGGTAGATAGGTTTACATGTGATGTAGCAAACCCAATTGAGACCTAAATCAAAACCTCCTTAATCAAGTCGAGAGTGAACCGACATGAGCAAGTCATATTAGATTAATTGATCTAATTGGTGTCTAGGAAAGCATGAAAGGTGGTTACTTAATTAGGACCTTACTCTCTGAGTAAGGGGAGCCTCCCACCTGCTTACCTGGCCAATTGTTCGATTACCTCTTATGAAGGGCTCAAGTTGCAAACACTAAGACCTGATTAACCAATATTAAGTCAATAGGTCTTCCACTGTAGTAGAGCTGCTAAGGCCTTTCTGATGTTGATTTGTCTCGGCTGGACACAGTGGTCAAGTTGCATCGGGGGGCTGGACCTCTCTATAGACATGAGATATTGTAGGGTAAAGGTGGGGTTGGGCACCAATAACTGTTAGGTGAGGACCCAATGACGACTTTATTCCTACGGTTATACGGTGGGTCTGACTTAACTAAGAAATGGGACCAATAACTGTTAGGTGAGGTCTTCATGGCTTAGAGACCAAGTTACACTGCAACATGCTTGAGAAGCATTGTACAAGAGTTGTACACTCATCCATCTATGTGTCACCAATAACTGTTAGGTGAGGTGGCATGTAAATCGGTGGGACCGCAGTACCCACTAGAAACCCTAGTCGTGTGGGATTTTCGTTTTCCTACCAAGGGAGTGTGAGGAATTCGAGAAAATAGTGGGAGTTACATTTGTTCTAAAAGACCTTAGAACAGATTAGGATCAAGTACAAAAGTCTAACTAGAATCTTTACTCTCTGCAGATACAATGTCGGCTTCAAACCCTTTGGCCCGTATTCTTGAGACCAACCGACTGACCGGAACCAATTACAAAGACTGGCTTAGAAATCTCAAAATTATTTTGGACTGTGAGAAAATAGGCTACATACTCGATTCAGATATCCTCACACTACCAACACGTCCTACTGATGTTCAGCGTGAGATGCATAAAAAGTGGTTGGATGATGACATTAGAGTAAAATGCTATATGATGACATCCATGTCTAATGAACTCCAATGCCAGCATGAAAATATGAAGACTGCTAGGGACATACTGGCACACCTGCAAGAGTTGTATGGTGAGCAGAGTCGCACAGCTCGTTTTGAAGTGTCCAAGAGGCATTTCAAAGCGAAGATGTGCGAAGGGCAGTCTGTCCATGATCACGGTCTGACCATGATCAAGGACCTAGAGGAGCTTGAGAAGCTCGGTATGGACATGCACAAGGAATTACAAGTGGATTTGATCCTACAGTCACTTCCTGATTCATTTGGTCAGTTTATAGTAAACTACCATATGAATAAGATTGAATGCACTAAGACTGAACTAATCAACATGTTGGTAACTGCTGAGGGAGCCTTGAAAGGTTCAAGGGGCAATGTCCTTGCTGCTGAGTTGACTTCTGGTTCCAAGAGAAAGTCTACTTGGAAGAAAAAGAAGCTTGCAAAGAAGCAGAAGAAAGACAAGAAGCCAAAGAAAGAAGTTCAAAAGAAAAAGGCTAACGACAAGGGAAAATGTTTCCACTGCAATGTCGAAGGCCACTGGAAGAGAAACTGTCCTTCATACCTCGAGAGCCTGAAGAACAAGAAAGGTGACACACCTTCAGAAGGTATAGACTTGCTCATTATTGAAACTAATCTAACGATTTCTTCTACTTCTAGTTGGGTTATAGATTCTGGTTCTAGTGCTCATTTGTGCACTACCATGCAGGGTCTAAAGGAAAGTAGAAGGCTGGCGGAAGGTGCGGTAACCCTTCGGGTTGGCAACGGGGCAAAAGTTGCTGCTGTGGCTGTGGGCACCTACCATCTGCGACTACCGTCTAGATTTAGTTTAATACTTAGAAACTGCTATTATGTACCTGTTGCTAGCAGAAATTTGATTTCTGTTTCATGTCTAGCACAGGAAGGTCATGTTTTTACATTTGACAAAGACTGCTGTTCTATTTATTTAAAAAATAAAATAGTCGCACGTGGTTTTATGATTGACAGTCTCTATCATTTACATATGGATGTATCTGTGAATGTTACCGAGCAAGAAGTGAATGCAAAAGGATCCAAGAGATCCAGAGATGAGATAAACCAAAGATATTTGTGGCACCTCTGGCTTGGCCATATTGGAGAAGACAGAATGAACAAAATGGATAAAGATGGGCTTTTAGGCTCATTGACTTCCGAGTCATATTCTGTTTGCGAGTCCTGTCTTCAAGGAAAAATGGCTAGATTGCCCTTTGTAGGACAAGGGGAGAGGACCACTGAAATACTTACCCTAGTACATACAGATGTATGTGGCCCATTCGATGTGTTAGCCAGGGGACGTTATTCTTACTTCATTATCTTTACCGATGATTATTCACGGTATGGGTATGTGTATCTTATGAGACACAAGTCTGAGTCTTTTGAAAAGTTCAAAGAGTTCAAGAATGAAGTAGAAAAACAAACTGGAAAACCTCTTAAGGCTCTTCGATCAGATCAAGGAGGAGAATACCTTAGTGGGGAATTCCGGGACTATCTCAAGAAAAACGGCATAGTCTCACAATGGACACCTCCGGGTACACCTCAACTCAACGGGGTGTCAGAGAGGAGGAATCGGACCCTATTGGATATGGTCAGGTCCATGATGAGCTTCACTGATTTACCTATGTTGCTTTGGGGAGATGCCTTACTCACAGCGATTTATTTATTGAATAGAGTTTCCTCTAAATTCGTTCCTACCACACCATATGAGATATGGCATGGTAAGAAACCAAGTCTGGGTCATCTCAAGATTTGGAGATGTCCGGCCCACGTCAAGAGACTACAGGCGGACAAACTAGAGGCTAGGACCGTAAGTGCTCGTTTTATAGGATATCCTAAAGAGTCATTAGGATACAATTTTTCCGTCTCAGAGGATCCCAATGTGTTTGTGAGCCGTCATGCCATCTTCTTGGAAAATCAGTTTATCCTTGATAGAGGCAGTGGGAGGAAAATTGAGCTTGAAGAGAAAGTCTCTGAAAAGCAACGAGTCATGGATCCTATAGAACCCATTCATAAAGAGCCAGTACATGATGTCCCTCAACCACCTCGTAAATCTAGTAGGGTCTCCCATCCTCCCGATAGATACTTAGGTATACTAGAAGAGGATACCGAGGAAATGTTCCTAGTGGGAGATAGGGATCACATACAGGATCCCAAAACCTACAACGAGGCGATATCTGATATCGATTCCGAGAAATGGCTGGAAGCTATGAAGTCAGAGTTAGACTCCATGCATTCCAACCAAGTCTGGACCTTAGTAGATCCACCAGAAGGTATTGTACCTATTGGATGCAAATGGATCTACAAAAGGAAGATAGGTTCGGATGGAGAGGTAGAGACCTATAAGGCAAGGCTTGTGGCGAAAGGGTATAGTCAGCGCGAAGGCATTGACTATCAGGAGACCTTTTCACCTGTAGCCATGCTAAAATCCATCCGAACATTGCTTGCCATTGCAGCATTTCATGATTATGAAATCTGGCAGATGGATGTGAAAACTGCTTTCCTGAATGGATATCTTGATGAAGATATCTATATGGAACAGCCTTTGGGTTTCACTTCTAGTGATAGAGATCACAAGGTCTGCAAGCTGCAAAGGTCCATCTATGGACTAAAGCAAGCATCTCGGAGTTGGAACACTCATTTCGATGACGCAATCAAAACGTTTGATTTCATCAAAAACGAAGAGGAACCGTGTGTTTACAAAAAGGTTAGTGGGAGTGCTGTCGTTTTTCTCGTACTGTACGTAGATGACATTCTCCTGATTGGGAATGATATTTCCATGCTAACCTCGGTCAAGGTCTGGTTGTCAAAAGAATTCTCCATGAAAGACCTTGGGGAAGCATCCTATATTTTGGGAATAAAGGTCTATAGAGATAGATCTAAAAGGATGCTTGGCCTTTTCACAGAAGATGTACATAGAGGAGGTGCTGAAGAGGTTCAGCATGGAAAACTCCAAGAGGGGTCTCTTACCCCTAAGGCATGGAATTCATCTCTCCAAGAAGATGTGCCCCAACACATCTGAAGAGATTCAACGCATGAGCAAGATTCCTTATGCATTGGCAATAGGAAGCCTCATGTATGCCATGCTATGTACACGACCTGATATAGCTCTTGCTGTGAGTGTCACAAGCAGATATCAGTCGAATCCAGGTGAAGAACACTAGACAGCTGTGAAGAATATTCTTAAGTACTTGAGAAGAACTAAAGATTTATTCTTGGTATTTGGAGGATTATCAGAGTTAAAGGTAGAAGGGTACACAGATTCAGACTTCATGACTGATGTCGATGACAGGAAGTCAACATCTGGATATGTGTTCTTGTGCAATGGTGGTACGGTAAATTGGAAGAGTTCTAAACAACCGATCATTGCTGATTCTACTATGGAAGCTGAATACATCGCCGCCTCTGAAGATGCTAAGGAAGGCTTCTGGTTCAAGAAATTCATTGCAGAGTTGGACGTGATGACATCAGATGCCATAACACTCTACTGCGATAATAATGGCGCCATAGCCCTTGCTAAGGAGCCAAGGTCTCATCAGAAGTCTAAGCATATAGAGCGGCGCTTTCACCTCATACGCGACTATGTGGAGAAGAAATATGTAGAGGTGCAGAGAGTAGACTCCGCGGATAACGTGGCAGACCCGTTCACTAAGCAGCTGAGTCAGCAAAAGACTGAAGCCCACCTTGAGAAGATGGGCCTAAGATATATGACCAATTGGCTTTAGTGCAAGTGGGAGATTGTTAGATTAATGCCCTAGAAGCCAATTTGGCTGACGCATTGTAGATTCTATGGACATAATTTTGTACTTGACTATTTATTATTGAATAAATAAAAGGCATCTTTTTCATTCATATTGTTTATGTGTCTATGAATCGTCCAAGAAATTAATAAGATGATGATACATATTCTCAAGAGTTGAAAATTTAAGCCATGTATCATTGGTGATTAATTTCTAAATGCTCCTGATCAATGGATCATCACGAGGACGGTGATCGATCCGATCAGTGCACAGATCACTTTCCTTCTGGATGGACGAGACTTGAGTCCACAGTGTAGGGACACTGAAGTGATAGTGCAGGTGCTTGTTAGAGAACAAGGGTACTGAGCGTGACCAAGACAAGAAGTCACTTGGATGTCTATCCACTCGTCAGTGACTTGCTTGATGTTGCAGTAGTGTGACTGGTCCTTTGACCTGCGGTGCTTCGGCTACTTACAGTGAGGTTATTGTAGTTTGACTGCACACATACATGGTCTCTAGCCATATGGGTCCATGCAGTGTAGATTGGCTGCAGTAGGTTCACTGTAGGAGTAGGGTATGCACCTATAAGGAATCTATCGACCTTGATAGAAGAGGAGTGATCCTATGTGATTTGTTAGACTGAGTTCTAAGACCTTGGCCAGGGCAGTAATATAAAGTGGAAAAAGAGTTTTCCACTATCGAACTCGAGTCGAATAAATCTTGACATATGACAGACGATGGGGTTTGACGAGTTGTCCATGACCTCCGTCCTGTAGGAATCCACGATAGTAGGACTGTATCACACGTTAACTGCACCTAGAGGTTCATCATTCCATTCTGCTGGGTAGCCACTACATGCTGCTAGGTGTCACTGGTGGATGGTGGGACTCATAGGGATTATCTTGATGATCGATAAACCCTAACGAGTTGAGTTGGAATCGTTCCAACCCATTGAAAGGAGTTTTCAATGATATTGAGATAGAGATCACAATATATCTCACTATCAGTCAGAATAGAACCTATGGGGTCACACACACTAGAAGTATTGACCGATCCGATGGTTGAAATCGTGATTAGGAATCACAAGTAATCAATTTGATTGATAAGAAGTTGAAGAAGGAACAAAGGGAATTAATTAATTGGACTTAAACACAAATCCTACTTCGGGTAGGATTCCTAGAGTCCTAATTGGATTGGGACTGGGAATCCTAGTTGGAGTAGGACTGGAATTCCTACTTGGAATAGGATTCCTACAATCCTAATGAGATTAGGAATTTTGAATTAAAATTGGATTCCTACTTGGAGTAGGATTCCTAAAAATCCTAATTGGATTAGGACTTCGGATTCAAATAGAGTCCTAATTGGATTAGGACTAAAATTAAACAAATCCTAATTGGATTAGGATTCCTTAAGTCTAAATTAATTATTAATCTAATGAATCAACATGACTCCTAATTGGATTAGGATTGAAGAGTTCAATTGAGTCATGGTTCATTCAAGTCCTAATTGGATTAGGACTAGCATAGATTGAACCCAATTTGGCCAATCCTAATTAGATTAGGATTAAACCATGAAAGAGGGACCTAATCCTCTTTGGAAGAGGATTAGGCTAACCAAGTAAGAGGGGCATCAGCCCCTCTCCACTTGATTAGGTGCGGCATGAAGAGAGAGGGGGCCGGCGCCCCCTCTTGGAAAGTTGTCAAGGGCTCCTAACTTGTAGGAGCCCTTCATCCTTATTAAAGGAGGACTAGGGCCGGCGCCCTAGTTGAACCCTTTTCCTCCTCTTCAAGCCGTGGAAGCCCCCTCTCCTCCTCTTGGTTCAGCCGCAAGCAAAGGGAGAAGAAAAGCCAAGAGTTGGCGGGTTCCTTTCCCTTCCCTTTCTTCATCCAATGCAAGGAACAGCAGAAGGCTGCGTGGGGGCTCATCTTCTTCCTCTTCTTCATCCTTCTTCTTCCTCCTTCCAAGCACAATCAAGAGTTGATTGAGAGGGAGGACATCAGCCATCAAAGCTATCTCTGCAAGGGAGCTAGCACCCCGGTGAGATAGAGAGCTTGGATCGGATCCTGCTTCGTGTGGATACCCGTAGAGGCTGGACGTTTGAACGGCTTCAAGCGAACCCTCTTCCAAAACCCACGAATTCAGATTTGCGGTGATCAACTACCCGCGCAAGGTGAAGATCTGATCTTCCTATTAGTTTTAAAAGTTTTAATTCTTACCTAATTACGAAAGGTCTCGAAACAACGTTTATGCGATGAACGTCGATCCCGCACATGCCTCTTCCGCTGCCATCTGATTTAATTTTTGAAATATCAGCGGCATGGGCAGGTTCCCAACAGGGTGGGCTGCCGGAGGCCGACTTGGGTGTACTGCGGCACAAACTCGCCATGCACCACTCCTTACTAAGGCAGCAGGAGATGTTCTGGAGACAGAAGTCCCAGATCCCATGGATGAAGGAGGGCAACAGGAACACCCGCTTCTTCCACCGGTGGACCATCATTAGGAGGTAGAGGAGTATGATTCGTTCCCTGATGTTTTTCAGCAATTTAGTTGTCTAGTTGTTTTGTTGTCTGATTCTAGTTCTGTCTTCTTCAAGATCAGCAGCCATCTGTCTCCGCTTAAATTTCATGATTCAATTCCATTTGTCAATTCATACATCCCAATCCTAATTCGGAGTCAAGAAAAGTAGAATATTAAGTAAAAGGTGGGAAAACAGGATTATTTGTAAAGGTAATTGCTGTAGAATTCTATAGCAAGAGCTGAACTTTTCGTTTTAATTATCGTAGTTGGAAGATGGAGATCAAAAGAACATGCCGTGACAGTCTTGAATAGTGGAATACTAAGTAAATGGTGGAAAAAATGGGATTATTTCATGAAGATACTTGTATGAAATTCTACGGTAACAGTTGAAGTTTTGGCTGCAATCATCGATGTTGTAAGATGGAAATCAAAAGAACGGAGAATAAATTTGGTATTCAACACAGAAATATAGAGAACTGTCTTGTGTTGGAGCTTGATGAATGGTAGAATTGGCACCTGATTCTCACCCACAAGCAGGGGAACAAAAATCTCTTGTATAAATGGATGAAGTGGATGAACCTAGGGAAATGCTTGAGAGCATTTCCTATGCTGTGCATACATGTGGATGTATGCACACCACGAAATTCTGGTGTATATAACATGAAAGGTAACTGCATGGATTTTTTTTTTCCTACTGCTTCAGTCTATTCTAGGGGTGCAATTGAGCCGAGCTGAGTTGAGCGCATGCATATGCAATTTTTCTTACTCGAGCTCGACTCGAGCCCGGTAGTAGGTAAGTGGAGTCGAGCTCGGATCCGACTCGAGCTCAAGCAACCCGTTTGCGCCCCTAATCCATTCGGAGACAGAATTATGAATAGACTCGAGATGCACTTGTCTCTTTGAAGAACAATTTAACAATATTGAAGGCACGCACCATCTTGGAAAGGCGATCCACAAGAACAAAAACAGGATCCAATCCCTCTGTGTTCTTTTGGCAATTCCAAGAACACAATCTACATCATGCGTCATCTTGGACCAAGAGTAGCCACTGTAGACCAAAGCAAATATTTAGTCCTTGCCGAAGTGACCTTGTCCATGGAGCCCCTCAATGATCTTCTCCCTCAATGAGTAGTTTGGAATGCAAAGCTGGACTCCTCTAAATATATGACCATCTTTTACTTTGTAGTCAAGGCCTCTTGCAAGACAACACTTCAGCCATCAAGCTCTTTAAACATTGGTCCTCTGCATGCGGATATCTAAAAGAGTCCAAACCAATCACTCGGACCTTCATGACAGTAAGCAGTCATGCCCTCCTCCTAGAAGCAAAAAACTACCCAATTCAAAGATCCTAACCTATGCTTTGGAGGTGGTACTCCTGCAGACAGAAAATTCACCTAACTCACCCACCGATTACCCAGCATATCCTTCCCTTGAACATTCCTCAAAGTCTCCTGATTGATGAGTAGAATAAACACTTGATGTCAAAGCCTCTAATGCCAGAGAACTTGAACAACCACATAAAATTAAGCATCATGAGTAGGTGAATATAGCTTCTCAATGAAGAATGTTATGTGCCTTCCTTCTTGACTGAGAATATATAGGTCCAACTTCCTTTGAAGAAGCATCACACTCCACCACAAAACTTCATTGAAATTAGGAAGAGCTAAAGACTGGTGCGGCTCAAATCTCTTGATTTTGATTTTGTCCAAGCTCGCCGGCCCTCTGGTGTCCATTGGAAAGACTTTCCCTTCGAACAATCAATGGTTGGTGCCATCAAACTGCGAAATCCTCGAAACTGTGGTGCCATGCATCCATGGCAACTACATATCACCGAACTTCTTCAAAATACTTTTATTCAATCGAAAACAATACCAAACATCCACTATCTATGGTTATATCACTTTCCTTCTGGAACCAAGAAAGCTTATAAGGCCAAGGATGCTTCTCTATAGGTAGAGTTACTTTGTAATAGCCTCTTGAGATGTGACATTCTCCTAGCTTTCCCTATTCATTACGACCTTGCAAACTTAGCCATAAGACTATTTCTGATAACAAGCGACTTATCAATATCTCCCTTCAATCCCCTTCATCTCCTACATTGTCAACTTCATCATAGGTTGGGCCCATATCGTCCTCATGTACATCAGATCCTTTATTACCTTCAACTAATAGCTATTATTTTGGAGGAAAAATTGACCTTTTGTGCACTTATTTCATGTATGAGCTATCTTTCCATAATTGTAACAACGGAGATTTGAACCACTATCTTGAGTCTTTTTGGCCACCTCGGTGTTGCTGGAAATTGGACCCGGGGGCCGCCGCGAAGCCGGGGAAGGAGGGGCTCCCGCCGCAGGGACGGTGGGTGACTGTGCGCCGGCTGCTGGCGTCCTCCTGGGGGGCGGCGCTCCGCCGCGGGAGTGGCGATCGACGGTGCGCCGGCTGGTGGCGTCCTCCTGGGTGATGGCAAGTCCTGCAGGAAAGTCGGTGGCCGGGCTCCCCGGCGCCGGCCCTCCGATGCTTAAGTCAGAGGGGGCAAATATGTGGAGAGAGCAGAAAAGAGAGTACGTGGAGAAGACAGAGAGAATATTTGGACAAGATGAAGAGGATTAGTTTCCTCAATTGTGTCTGTGCTGTTTACTTCTTTCCACCCGGTCTAAGAGGGTTCTCTCGGGCCCTCCATCGGTCTCCCTCCTCCCTTTTCCCCCAGGTTTCCTTTTATAGAAGGATTTTGTTACCTGGGAGGTGACGGGAGGTTTGTCCTGTTTTGTAATAACTGGGCACGATTTGGCCCATTAATGGCGTAGTGGAGAATAAGGCCGAATCGGACCGGAGTCAGGGAGCTGTCACGGTCGATCGGACCTATTGGAGTGGTTGAACCGCCGGCCGTGGTGGGCCTGGGGTCCGTGGATGGTAAGTGCATTTATTACCGAGTGAACCGGCGGTCAGGGAGAGCCATACGCTCTGATGGTTCAGTGATCTGGAGATCGTCTTGAGCCGTGTTCATTAAATGACTGAATGCATCGGAGACTTGAGGGGGTCTCGTGCATTAATGACAGGTCGTGCCGAATACCTGCGGAGATCTTATGCCTTGATGGCTTGGAGATAGCGGCAGGTTGAACATTTGGTCAAGACATCGGCTCGGCAAGGGTGCCGAGCCAAGCTGGTCGCCCAATGGGGCGCCCTGTGGCGGGGTTGCTTCGAGTACTTCTGGTCGGCTCCCTTTGAACGAGCACCTTCTAGCCGAGCGCCTCTATCTGGTCGGTGTCCTCTGGTCGGCTCTTTCTAGCCGAGCATCCTTGGTTATTTCGGTTGGGCGTCTCTTCTTGGCGCCCTTTCTGGTCGGCGCCCTTTAGTCGAGCGCCTTTCTGGTCGGCGCCCTTTGGCCGAGCGCCTTCGTGGCGGTATGACTTGGGGTTTTTTCCCCTATACTATCAGTATGACTTGGAGTTTTTCCCCCAACACTACCCCCCGACTTTCGAGTTCCAGTTGGCTACCAGCTGGAGCGCGGGAAGTAGTTTTGGTTGGGCCATTACAGATTCCGAAAATCCTAATTTATTGCGCATTTTGAATTATCAAGCACTTCGAGGTGTCTTTAATAGGCGGCGTCTCTCCCTTCCCGAAAAGTCTCATTATTGGGACACTTTTTGCGAAGCGTCCTCGCATCGTGGGCTCATGATGGGGCCGCACGATCTGATATGGCGCTTCGGAGTCCGAAGCGCTAGTCCTAATTAAATACGTCGTTCTGTCTTTTGGACCGACACGCGTCGCCATCTGAACAGGATATAGCATTTTTCTCGCTGATCCGAGCTGTTGGGAAGGTCTATATAAACTCTCCCCTGGCCCTCTGCCCTCTTTCTATTGCTTCCTGCTTCCAGCTTTTCTTTCTTCTAGTCTTCCTCAGACCGAAGTTCTTTTTCTCCGGTATATTTCCTAGGTCGTCCTTTTTTCCTTTTTTAATCCCCTTCTTCCCCTACAATGGGTTCTCTTCCCAGTGAGGTCGTGTTCACCATGAGCGTCCTGGAGGTCGAAATGACCGAAGAGTGGTTCTTCCCTCTTCAGGGGTTCCGTTTGGAACCCGCCAGGCGAAGGGATCGGATAACTAATCCTCCGGTAGGCCGGATTGGAGTGCACCTGGAGTCACTCTGGGCCGGCCTCCGATTTCCTCTTCACGGCTTCGTGAATGAGTTGTTGACCGTATGCCGGTTGGTTCCGGCGCAACTCACTCCGAACGCCTGGAGGACAGTGATGGGCTTCCTGTCACTGTGTTTACTACAGGGGATTCCGACCTCTGTTAACATTTTCCGGCGACTTTTTATCTTTAAGTCGAGTCCGGGAGACGGGGAGTGGCTTTACATCGCCCTTCGGGCGGGTCGGCCACTCTTTCAAGGTGCCCCCTCGTCCATTCATGGCTGGAAGGAGAAATTCTTCTTCCTTGGTTCTGAACGGTCCTGGGGGTTTGACCCCAGGTGGGGGCCAACCCAACTTAAGTCCATCAACAGGCCCCCCCAGCTTTCTCCGCGTGAGCAGGAGATCGTCGACACCATCCACGGCCTCGGGGACGGAATTTTGCTGAACGGCCTCATAAGTGAGGACGCTTTAGTGAACGTGGGCCTGAGCTCGGCACGTCCTCAGGGTAAGGATAGTTACAGCAATTTTTATTTCCTTATTGTTCTAATGTTCTAATTTTGTTCGTCTTTGCAGACATCGCCAAAATGGTGACCAAGAGCGAGGTCCTTTACGCCTGCTTCCAGAAGAGGGCAGCCGAGCTCTCGGGCGAGCCCACCGAGCCGAGAAAGAAGCAAAACGTCTCGGCGACCTCGACTCCCTCGGCGGCAGCAGTGGCCGAGGCGGGTCCTTCCCGCCCCGCGCATCCCGAGGCGGGCCCTTCTTGCCCCGCTCACTCCGAGGCCGGTCGGAGGGAGGGCGCGGAGTCCGGGGGCTCGGGCTCCCGGGGAGCTTCGGTGGTGCTCCCATGCCCGACGCCCTTGGCGCAGATTCCTGGTCGGCCGGATGCTCCAGTCGCCGACCAGGGGAGGAGTTCCGCGGGTCCCGCGCTTGCGCGCCCCGCTATAGTTGTGCGGCGGTCAGATCGGCCGCTCGTCCGACCCCAGCCCCCTAGCTCCGAGCCGGGGAGCAGTCAGGGAGCCTCGGGGTTGGCTCCACCTAGGCCAGCCGACGCTGGCCTCCCGGGCCCATCAGGCTCGGAAGAGCGGGTGCCTTTTGCACCCACCTGGTCGGTGTTCGAGGGCGATTCAGCCCTCGAAAACCCTCGAGTAGCGCGCGAAGTATTTCGGCTCGCGCTGCTCCCGGCCGACCGGGCCATTGTACAGTCCATGAGCCTTAACGCTTTCATGGATGCTACCCGCTGCAACGCCGTCCGGGGAAGAAACTTTCGTCCGTGTAATTTGTGAGAATTTTTTACTCACAGCGCCTTGATGTTTTTCTTCTCGTCTTCTTTACAGCATTTGCACGAGACGGAGATGCTGATGCACCTCGCCTACGACTACCGGGAGAAGGCCCGGAGGTGCCAGCGCGGTTATGACGAGGCCCAGGCGAGGTACCTGTCCGCCGAGGAGAGGTACCAGGCCTCCGAGGCCGAACGTCAGGTGCTCCAAGAAAAAGTTGGAGCATCGGAGGAGGGAGTCCGAGCTCTGACCGCCGAGCTCGAGGAGGAGAAGGGCGCGCACGCGTTGGCGAGGTCCGAGCTGCGTGCCGCAGAGACTCGGCTGGCCAAGGCCGAGCAGACGCTGGCCTCCCGCGGGCAGGAGGTGGAGAGTGCCCGCGCCCGCCACTTAGAGCTCGAGCGAGAGCTAAGGGATTTTGAGCGGAAGGCCGCATATCATGAGGCTCGGGAGCAAGCTCAGAATGCGGTGAGGCTCTTCCGCGAGTCGGAGGAGTTTCGCGACCTCCTAGTAGAGGAGGGCGTGAACGGGCTGATCCAGGGCTTCCGGGATTTCCGGAACCAGCTGCGGCGGCTCCTTCCGGATTTCGACGTAAACCTGCTCCAACCAGGAGCAGGGGTCGAGAGGCCCGAGACGGAGGAGGAGGCAGAAACTCCTGGGGCTGACCAGGAGGGTCTGGCCGAGGCGGCCGAAGCTGCCCCTGAGGCTGCTACTACTGCCGCCGAGGCTACTGGAGCCTCGACTACTGAGCCTGCCGCTCCCGACGCTGCCGAGACCGAAGTCGTCGAGCTCGAGCCTTGATGTAATGTTTGTTATTTTTAAATCGGGGCGGTCCCCCTATTTGTAAGGGCCGAGCCCGATTCTTTGTACTCAGCCTACGGGCCTTTCTGAAATGAATACGTACTTTTGGAAACTATTCTGTTATAGTCCCAAGTTTTTCTGCTCGGATCCATTTTAGGTTCCGGGGATACGGGCTCTAGGGCCTCAGCTTTTACCCGCCACAGGGTTTTGGGTCCGGCTTGCCGAGCTCCACTGCTCGGTCCTTCGACTATCGGCATAACAACGCTTATGCTAGAAGGGATTTGGGCTCGGAGAGTCTTTCCGAGCTTAGTCCAGAATCCGACCGAGCCCTAAGGCGGTCTCTAGGACTTAAATTTTAGCGAAGTTAGTGAATTTTGGGTCCGAGCCTCGAGTTATCGGGGCAGACCAAATTCTTTCCCAACAATTGGGTTGAATACTCGTCAACTCGCGACAAGGATTCACCATAGTATAATAGTTTGGCGTTGTGAGCATTCTTTCGCCGAGGCGATCGAAAGTACTCTTCTGCTCCGAGTCCATTCTTTGAGGACGTCGGCAGAGATCCGAGGACAATAGTTAATGTAGAAACATTAATGTAGAAACATAAATGGGTACCTGGTACCAAGTGCGTCCCTGCGCCGAGGCAACTGGAGACGCTCCTCTGCTCGGGGTCCATTCTTCGAGGACGTCGGCAGAGAGAAGTCCAAGAGTAAGATAATGTAAAGACATAAAATAAATGGGTACCTGGTACCAAGTGCGTCCCTGCGCCGAGGCGACTGAAGACGCTCCTCTGCTCGGACTCCGTTCTTTTGGGGACGTCGGCAGGAAAATCTAAGAATAGAATAGGCGATATAGAGACACTAATGTAGAAACATTAAGTAAATGGGTACCTGGTACCAAGTGCGTCCCTGCGCCGAGGCGATTGAAGACGCTCCTCTGCTCGGACTCCGTTCTTTTGGGGACGTCGGCAGAGAGAATGAGCCGAGCTCGTGGGTTGGAGTCGGTGGAGAACGAGCCGAGCTCGTTTGGTCAATGAAGACCACATCCCAACGTATTGGGGCATCCCGATGAAGCGGGGCATCTCGACGTCTCGAGGCATCCCGGCCGAGGTCGGGGTAGGAGAACGAGCCGAGCTCGTCTGGTCAGAGAGGACCGCAACTCATAGTCAGGGAGCACGAGCCGAGCTCGACGGTGGAAGCCGATGGAGAACGAGCCGAGCTCGTCTGGTCACCTAAGACCGCACCCCGACGTCTCAGGCCATCCCGGTAACCGGGGCATCCCGACGTCTCGGGGCATCCTGACCATGGTCATTCTGACCGTGGTCAGGGTAGGAGAACGAGCCGAGCTCGTCTGGTCAAAGAGGACCGCAACTCATAGTCGGGGAGCACGAGCCGAGCTCGACGGTGGAAGCCGATGGAGAACGAGCCGAGCTCGTCTGGTCAGAGAGGACCGCGCTCATCTCGACGTCTCGAGCATTCCTATAGCCGGGGCATCCCGACGTCTCGGGGCATCCCGACGTCTCGGAGCATCCCGGCCGAGGTCGGGGTAGGAGAACGAGCCGAGCTCGTCTGGTCAGAGAGGACTGCAACTCATAGTCGGGGAGCACGAGCCGAGCTCGACGGTGGAAGCCGATGGAGAACGAGCCGAGCTCGTCTGGTCACCTAAGACCGCACCCCGACATCTCGGGCCATCCCGGTAACCGGGGCATCCCGACGTCTCGGGGCATCCTGACCATGGTCATTCTGACCGTGGTCAGGGTAGGAGAACGAGCCGAGCTCGTCTGGTCAGAGAGGACCGCAACTCATAGTCGGGGAGCACGAGCCGAGCTCGACGGTGGAAGCCGATGGAGAACGAGCCGAGCTCGTCTGGTCAGAGAGGACCGCGCTCATCTCGACGTCTCGAGCATCCCTATAGCCGGGGCATCCCGACGTCTCGGGGCATCCCGGTAACCGGGGCATCCCGACGTCTCGGGGCATCCCGACCGTGGTCAGGGTAGGCGAACGAGCCGAGCTCGTCTGGTCAGAGAGGACCGCAACTCATAGTCGGGGAGCACGAGCCGAGCTCGACAGTGGAAGCCAATGGAGAACGAGCCAAGCTCGTCTGGTCACTTAAGACCGCATCCCGATGTCTCGGGCCATCCCGACGAATCGGGGCATCCCGTTGTGGCAGGGCATCCCAATATATTGGGGCATCCCGACGTCTCAGGGCATCCCGGTAACCGGGGCATCCCGACCGTGGTCAGGGTAGGCGAACGAGCCGAGCTCGTCTGGTCAGAGAGGACCGCAACTCATAGTCGGGGAGCACGAGCCGAGCTCGACGGTGGAAGCCGATGGAGAACGAGCCGAGCTCGTCTGGTCAGAGAGGACCGCGCTCATCTCGACATCTTGAGCATCCCTATAGCCGGGGCATCCCGACGTCTCGGGGCATCCCGGTAACCGGGGCATCCCGACGTCTCGGGGCATCCCGACCGTGGTCAGGGTAGGCGAACGAGCCGAGCTCGTCTGGTCAGAGAGGACCACAACTCATAGTCGGGGAGCACGAGCCGAGCTCGACGGTGGAAGCCGATGGAGAACGAGCCGAGCTCGTCTGGTCACTTAAGACCGCACCCCGACGTCTCGGGCCATCCCGACGAATCGGGGCATCCCGTTGTGGCAGGGCATCCCAATATATTGGGGCATCCCGACGTCTCAGGGCATCCCGGTAACCGGGGCATCCCGACGTCTCGGGACATCCCGACCGTGGTCAGGGTAGGCGAACGAGCCGAGCTCGTCTGGTCAGAGAGGACCGCAACTCATAGTCGGGGAGCACGAGCCGAGCTCGACGGTGGAAGCCGATGGAGAACGAGCCGTACTCGTCTGGTCAGAGAGGACCGCGCTCATCTCGACGTCTCGAGCATCCCTATAGCCGGGGCATCCCGACGTCTTGGGGCATCCTGACCATGGTCATTCTGACCGTGGTCAGGGTAGGAGAACGAGCCGAGCTCGTTGGTTGATGGAGAGCGTACCACGAACTCATGAAGATCTTCAGGGAGTCCCCGCAGGTACTCTTATCATCCCGAGACATCGGGGCATCCCAACCGTGGTCGGGGGAGGAGAGATAAACCTGACACCATGAGATAATCAGGAGAATAGGTGAGCTCAAAGCAAGTGTGTAAACCATAAGTTTATTATGAAATGAAATCTATAGAATGAAATTCAATAATTGAATAACAGAGGACCCCCTTTGGGTCCTACTGGTAGTACACGCGGAGATTCTCAGAGCTCCAGCTCCGCAGAATAGGAGTCCCGTCTAGAGACTCTAACTGATAAGTCCCGGGTCGGCGGATGCGCGTGACTCGGTATGGTCCTTCTCAATTCGGGGCCAGCTTCCCTTGCTCAGTCGGTCGGGAGGCTTCAGCTCTTCTGAGAACAAGGTCTCCTGGTCTGAAAGACTTGACTTTGACCCTGGCGTTGTAGTACTGAGCTGTCTTTTGCTGGTACCTCGCCATGCGAACTCGAGCGGCCTCCCTTGTTTCCTCGATCAGGTCGAGGTTGTCTCTGAGCTGCGAAGAGTTGGAGCTGGCGTCGTGGTGCTCGACTCTTGGAGAGGGGAGCCCAATCTCTAGTGGGATGACAGCTTCCGTCCCATAGGTTAGGTTAAAGGGAGTCTCGCCGGTAGGGACGCGGAACGTAGTCCGGTAAGCCCACAGGACATTGTATAGGTCTTCGACCCACTGTCCTTTGGATTTGTCGAGCCTGACTTTGAGACCCTGCAAAATAGTACGATTTGTTACCTCGGTTTCTCCGTTCGTTTGAGGATGCGCGACCGAGGTGAAGCGATGGTCAATGCCAAGCTCAGAGCAGAACTCTCTGAAGTGAATGTTGTCGAACTGTCGACCGTTGTCAGAGATGAGGATGCGGGGAAACCCAAATCTGCAGATAATGGACTTCCAGACAAAATCCCGCATCTTCTGCTCAATGATCCGGGCAAGGGGCTCGGCTTCTATCCACTTAGTGAAGTAGTCGATGGAGACGACCAGGAACTTTCTTTGCCCGGTGGCCAGTAGAAATGGCCCGAGAATGTCAATTCCCCACTGGGCAAAAGGCCAAGGGAAGCTGATAGAAGTCAAAGGAGCCGAGGGCCGGCGCTGAACATTGGCGTTCCTTTGGCACCGGTCACATCTTTGGACGAAGTCCATGGCATCCTTCTGGAGTGTCGGCCAATAATATCCTTGGCGCAGAATTTTGTAGGCCAATGCTTGCCCTCCCAGATGATTTCCACAAATCCCCTCGTGAACTTCACGCAGGGCGTAATCGGCCTCCGTTGGGCAGAGGCACCTGAGGAGGGGTGTTGCCCAAGGTGACAATCCAAGAGGGGGGGTGAATTGGTTTCTTCTAAATTTTGGTGTTTTAAAGACTTTCGTCGTTAAGTGCGGTGGATGCTTTCTTAAATTACTTGAATGAGTTTAGCTAGTGCACGAATAGAAGATAATGCAAGAGTAAATGTAAATACAAGCACAAACACAAACACAACAATATATAGTGGTTCGGTGCTCTCCTTAGCACCTACGTCCACTCCCCAAGCGTCCCCTTGGGAATTCACTATAATCACGCGGATTACAGTTGGATTGTTTTCCGGGCTCACAATCCAAAAAACCTTGTTGGTTTTACGGGCTCACCAACGAACCTATACACTTTGGTTTTCCGGGTTCACCAAAAACCTTGTTGGTTTTGCGGGCTCACCAACGAACCTTTACACTTTGGTTTTTCGGGTTCACCAAAAACCTTTGTTGGTTTTGCGGGCTCACCAACGAACCTTTACAAAGTGTTTAACAAATAAAAAGAAAAGATTCAAACTCCTAAATGAGCATATGAAACAATATAAGCTACAAAGAAGAGTTAGAGAGTATTTATCGCTTTGAAGTTGCTTTGCTCTTCTTTGTCAAGAATGCTTCACTCTTCAAGGGGGGATGGAGCTCTTGATGCCTCTTGAAATCTGCTCAATCCCTTTCTTTGATTCTTGAATGAAGCTCTTGATGAAGGAGATTAGGGCTCTTTGGTTTTCTTGTGTATTCTTTGATTTTTCACTCAAAAGTTTTTTTCTCTGATGAATAGTGCCCCTTTAAATAGTTTTCAACCTTCCTTGGACAAGCCCCATTCGTCAGATTTGAAAAACTAGCCGTTACATACCTTGGGAAGGACAAAAAGTACATCTGCAGAACTAGCCGTTACTGTTCAGCCCGTGTTTGGGTCGGCTCAACCTGTCCTTGGGTCGACCCAACTTTGCCTTGGGTCGACTCAACCATTTCTTGGGTCGACCCTCTCAGTAACCACAGAAACCTCAATTTCAGCCTTCCTTCCCATGGGTCGACCCAACCATTCTTTGGGTCGACTTAAAGTTCACTTGGGTCGACTCAAAAAATTCATGAGAAGAAAGAAATCCTTCCCAAGAAAGAAATTTGGAGGGAGAAATGATTGGGAAAAAGAAAAGGAAAAAGAAAGAGACCCAATCGTATGCTATGTTTGCAAGAGACCGGGACATATTCGTTCCGAATGCCCTCAACAAAAGAAGTATTTTGGAAAGAAGAAGAAGAAGGCATTGAAGGCAACATGGGATGATAGTGACACATCATCCTCCGAAGAAGAGAAGGAAGAGACCGCCAATCTATGCTTCATGGCGTTCGAAGATGACGAGGTATGTCAAAACCCAACCATAAATTTTACTTTGGAAGAATTATATGAAGCTTTTCAAGAACTTATGGGTGATTGTAGTATGTTAGGAGCAAAGAATAAAGAATTAAAAGCCTCCAATCAAAAACTGAAGGAAAATATTGAAAACCTATTAATTGAAAAGGAGAGCGTTAAAAATATTAACACTACTAACCTAGAAATCAAAAATTCAAAACTTAGCATTGAAAATGAAAAGGCAAAAACACTAATTAAGGAATTAAATCTAAAAGTAAAATCCCTACTCGATAATAATACCTCACTTGCACAAAACGTTGAATCTCTTAGAAAAGATAAGGAAGAACTAGTTAAAGAAAATTTGAATCTTAAGAATGAGGTACATAAGTACAAACCAATCGTTGAAAAATTCACACAAAGCTCTGAAAAATTAAATCTCATTCTTTCAAATCAAAGAGCTGTTTTCAATAAAGCCGGATTAGGATAAAAAACTAATAAACAACAAAAGTATCTAAAGAATTTCTTTGTAAAAGCAAAAGATGTAAAAACTGAAAAACCTACATGCTTTCATTGTGGAAAGAATGGACATAAAGCCTACTCTTGTATTCAAAGAAAAATCCAAACTAACAAGAGTACATTTGTGAAAGCCAAAAACATAACTAAAGTATGGGTGCCTAAGGGAACCAACCACACTAACCACGAAGGACCCAAGAAAACTTGGGTACCTAAGAGCTTCACATGATCATTTTGCAGGTATGCCTTGCAGCCGGAAATAAAAAGAGAATGTGGTATCTTGATAGCGGTTTGCTCAAGGCATATGACCGGTGACAAGAGTCTCTTCGTCACCTTGGAATCAAAAGAAGGAGGAGTAGTCACATTTGGAGACAATGCTAAAGGCCGAATCATTGGTGTTGGTAAAATCTCCATATCACCCTCCTCATTTATTGATAATGTATTGTTAGTTAATGGACTAAAACATAATTTATTAAGTATAAGTCAATTTTGTGACAAGGGCTTTAAAGTGTCATTTGAATCATCACTATGCATAATTAGTAGTCCAATTGATAATGAGATCATACTCACAGGACATAGGCATGGAAATGTTTACATGGTAGATCTTGATGATCTCACCATGAAGGATGGCCAATGTCTTGTAGCCATGAATCCCAAAGTCAATGAGACTAGTTGGTTATGGCATCGTAGGTTAGGGCATGCTAGCATGGATTTAATCTCTAAATTAATTACAAAGGATCTAGTCAAAGGGCTACCAAAAATAGACTTTGAAAAGAATAAAATTTGTGCTGCATGTCAATTAGGAAAACAAACAAGAAGTTCCTTTAAGTCTAAGAACATAGTTTCAACATCAAAACCCTTAGAACTAATTCACATGGATTTGTTTGGACCCCACTAGAACTGCTAGTCTAGGGGGTAAGAAATTTGGTCTTGTAATTGTTGATGATTTTTCACGTTTTACATGGGTTTCATTTCTTACACATAAAGATGAGTCCTTTCCCGCTTTTATTAAGTTTCATAATAGAGTTTCGAATGAACTCAATCTTAAACTAAAAGCAATTAGGAGTGATCATGGTACCGAGTTTGAAAATCAGTATTTTGAAAAATTTTGTGAAGAAAATGGTATCAATCACAACTTCTCGGCACCCAGGACACCTCAACAAAACGGGGTGGTAGAAAGGAAGAATCGCACACTAGCAGATATGGCTCGTACCATGTTGTGCGAATTGGATCTACCAAAGTATTTTTGGGCTAAAGCAATAAATACCTCATGTTATATCTTAAATCGTGCTTTAGTTAGATCCATCTTAAAGAAAACACCTTATGAGTTGATAAAAAGTAAGAAACCAAAAATAAGTTATTTTCATGTTTTCGGTTGTCGATGCTTTATTTTAAACAATGGAAAGGACAATCTTAGTAAATTTAGTGCTAAATCAGATGAGGGGATCTTCTTAGGTTATTCCTCATCTAGTAGAGCATACAGGGTCTTCAACAAGAGAACTCTCGTTGTTGAAGAATCCATTCATGTTGTTTTTGATGAAGCTAATGGAGATTCTTCTAGAAAAGAAGAAGATGGTGATGCAGGTATACTTGAAGACCGAATGAAGGAATTCTCCATACAAGACAAACAACATGAGGATGAGACCAAAGAAGATGCAAATCAGCAAGGTGAAGAAGATCAACCTCCATCAAGAAATCAAGATCTTTCTAAGGAATGGAGGTATGCACATGGTCATCCAAAGGATCTTAATCCTTGGTGATCCTTCACAAGGTATAAGAACTAGATCCTCTCTAAGAAATACTAGTAATTATCTTGCTTTCGTTCACAAATAGAGCCTAAATCACTAGAAGAAGCCGAAAAAGATGATAATTGGATGAATGCTATGCAAGAGGAATTAAACCAATTTGAAAGAAATGAAGTTTGGACTCTAATGAAAAGACCCCCTAATGTTTCAATTATAGGCACCAAGTGGGTGTATAGAAATAAACTAGATGAAGATGGAATTGTAATAAGAAACAAAGCTAGGCTAGTGGCCAAAGGATATAATCAGGAGGAAGGAATAGATTTTGATGAAACTTTTGCTCCTGTTGCTAGGTTAGAGGCTATTAGACTGCTTTTAGCATATGCATGCTTCATGGATTTTAAACTCTATCAAATGGATGTAAAAGTGCATTCTTAATGGCTATATATGGAGGAAGTTTATGTAGGATAACCTCCAGGTTTTGAAAATCACTTACATCCAGATTATGTGTATAAATTGCATAAAGCATTGTATGGACTTAAGCAAGCCCCTAGGGCATGGTATGACAGATTAAGTTAATTTCCTAATTGAGAACAAAATTTAAGAGAGGAAATGCTAGACATAAACCCTCTTTATTAAAACGAAAAAGGACATGAGCATTATTGCTTGTACAAATTATCATCGTGGCATGATATAATTTTTTGGTGCTACCTAATGATATGTCTTTGTCAAGGAGTTTGCCCCAGCTTATGCAGGGAGACATTTGAAATGACATGATGGGGTGAGCCTCAACTTCTTCCTTGGGCTACAAATAAAACAATCAGAGGAAGGCATCTTCATCAGTCAGTCCAAATACATCAAGGAAATGTTGGAAAAATTCAAGATGAAGGATGCAAAGGAAATCAGACACCCATGGGCTCAAGTTGCAAGCTTGACAAAGATGAAAAAGGTAAAAAGTAATAGACTGCAAATTGTACAGAGGTATGATAGGCTCTTTACTTTACCTTACTGCTAGTAGACCAGATATATTTATTCAGTTGTTGTATGTGTGCTAGATACCAAGCATGTCCTAAGGAATCACACTTGCAAGCTGTTAAAAGAATTTTTAGATATCTAGTAGGGACATCTAATGTAGGCTTATGGTATTCTAAACAATCTGACATAATTTAATTGCTTATTCCGATGCTGATTTTGCCGGGTGCAAACTCGACAGAAAAAGCACAAGTGGCACATGTCAATTCTTGGGTGCCAATTTGGTTTCTTGGTTTAGCAAGAAACAAAATTCAGTTGCCTTGTCCACAGCTGAGCTGAGTACATTGCAGCTGGAAGCTGTTGTGCCCAAGTTCTTTGGATTAAGCAACAACTTGAAGACTTCGGTATAAAATGGACAATATACCAATTAAGTGTGATAATACAAGTGCAATTAATTTAACAAAAAATCCTGTCCAACACTCTAAGTCAAAGCATATAGAGATTAGGCATCATTTTATTAGGGATCATGTGCTGAAAAATGATGTGATGATTGAATATGTATGTACTGAAAATCAATTAGCTGATATCTTTACAAAGCCCCTTTGTAAAGATAGATTCAATTTCTTAAGGAATGCTTGAGCTTGTATGATCCTAGCAAATGAGTTGAATTTGTATTGCATTGCTTTGCTACTCAAACTAGTAATCAACCTCAAGGTAAACATAAGTGAAAACAATGAATTCATCTAAGCTAAATGACGAACTGTTTGACTTTCCGGAGGATGGTTACCCTCCCTTGGACTCTTCATAGAGATATTTTCAGAGCCTATATCATAGGTATTCGAAATTTGGTCAAACATTCCTCATTTCAATATTAATAATTCAAAAATCATTATCAAATTATTATAGGATGTATTATTAAGGGGGAGGATCACAAACAAATTCACTCTATGTTTATCAAAAGAAATCATGATTGATTAGGGTGATTAAACAAAAATTGGGAAAGATAGAATGCAGTCTGAAATTTTTCAGTGCCGGAGACGTCTCTGGCAAATCGCAGAGACGTCCCCCCAGGCGAGACGTCTCGCCTTAGTCTCGGAGACGTCTCGGGGACCGAATGAGGGCTTTTTAAATAGGTCGAAATGCTCGAGCCGACTCGAGCTTTCTCCCTCATTCCCGACCAAAACGGAAAACCCTAGCCTCCATTTGCTCTCCACCTCAAATCCTAGCCTCCGTTTGCTCTAAATCACAAACCCTAGCATCCATGGCACCAAAGAAAGCTAGGACAACCCGTGGGAGGCGACCTAGAGTAGCGGCCGACGGTGAGGAACGGCGGGAAGAACCCTCCGCGCCTTCTCCTCCGGTTGCTCCGCCGACCACGACGATTTCCTGTGCAAATCGCACAGTCACGACTGGAGGTACATAGATTTTCATTTTTAGATAATGAGGGGTTCTCTATTGGAGAGAGACTCCGAGCCCAAGGGTGGGAGCACCTTTGCACCCTCAATACCTCGACCTACCCCGGCCTTGTTAGAGAAATGTTTAGTAATATGGCTTTAGGGGACTTAGGGTACACGCATATGTCCGGGGACATTAGTAGAAATTAATGAGGACATCCACTGTTTTGCAAATCCCTAAGGACGGCGAGGCTCCAACCTCACATCCCCAAAGGGAAATAGCCCTAAACTTAATTTTAGGAAGAGAGGACTGCGGCCCTCTTGATGTTCTACTCCCAGGACCTAAATGCAGAAATGAGACTTCTTTTAAGTATTGTCAATCGGGTCCTATTTCCTAAAACCGGTCGCTTCGATTTTGTTTCGGAGCGAGACTTAGTTATAATGCACCATATCCTACTAGGGATCCCTCTAAACCTCCCTAGACTCATGCTAAATTACATTGCCCATGTCATAGGTATTCTAGGTTTAGTATACCCTATGGCATGATCTTTACCTTAGTTTTCAAACACTTTAAGGTTCCCATTCCAACAAATGAACCTGCAAAGCCCTTGAGAAACACCGACTATTATAATGAGGGCACAATGAGAAGAATGGAGTTTCAAAGATAGATGGTCTTGGGTCAAGGTTCCAAAAAGAAAAGCACAAACCATAGAGCCTGAGATCCCACATCATGAGTCTGACCATCACTCTCCTCCACCTAGCCACATGGATATCCCTGATATTCCCTCCAGCTCAGCTGGACCTTCCACATCCATGCCACCACCTCCTCCAGTCAGTGGGCCCTCCTTCCTATCAGAGGAGCAGATGCACACCTTAGCATCTGTCATTTGCCAGCAGATGAGGGAGGAGATGAGATCCATGATCTCTGGAGTTGGCCCCCATCAGACGGAGCTGCAAGAAATTAAAGCTCAAATTGAAGCCAAGAGCAAAAATAGTTGGGTGGGTGCCACCCAAACCATCAGATCAATAGAGCTCAAGGACAGCTTGAAGGCCATTTCCAAGACCTCAAAGAGTTGACAAAGCCAGGAGGCAATGTGGGCACTTGGTTGCCCAACTCAGAGGAAGAATTGAAATGGCAACCATAGAGTTTGAGGCACTTGTGGCAGGTTTCCACAAGTCACAGGGAGATCAATTTAAGACCCTCATGGATTCCATCAATGCATTCATAGATGCAGCTTGTAAGGCTTATGAACAAAATACAGCTGGTAGGCTCATGAGCAACGTCGCCGATGATGGATATCTTGTAGGATCTTCTTTTTGTAAATCCTAGGCTATTTTGAAACACTTTTTGTATTAGAAATCAATACTTGTAATGATTTCTTCTTTTGACTATGTACTGACTTCAAAGGTTTAACAATGACATATGAATGAATACAATCTCTTTTGAAACTTTGTGTACATTGCCAATTCTGTGTATGTGTTGCTGTGATGTGTATGTGATTGTGTGATATGCCATAAAAATCTTACCACATACCTTGAGTTTCAAATTTGATACAAAGAAACATGCATATAAAACAGGGGGAGCACATCTTGTGATAACTATATTAAACAAAAGATGAGTCTGAAATGAATTCCAAAACAAAGGGGGAGTGATATGAATACACTAATAGAAATGACTGGACAGGGGGAGCACAACTTGAATATCCTTGAGTAAAATGAATGCTGAATTCCACTATAAATTGAGCTTTAAGGATAATTTGTCCCCTTCATGTTGATGACAAAAAGGGGGAGTAGATATGTATATGGAATGCAAAATTTTTAATCATACTTCAAAGTTGATTTTAAGATAATTGCCCTTCTGGAAAAG
Organism: Phoenix dactylifera; assembly: GCF_009389715.1. Lineage (NCBI taxonomy): Eukaryota > Viridiplantae > Streptophyta > Magnoliopsida > Arecales > Arecaceae > Phoenix > Phoenix dactylifera. The sequence goes on from NW_024068271.1 coordinate 175,518, forward strand.
AAAGGGGAAGTCAAAAAAGAATCTAGCTTTCAATTATCTTCAGCATCAATATTTCATTTTAACTTGATTCAAATTCAGTTCATATGCCAAAATCATTTAAGAACTATAAAGATCAATCTTATGCACAAGGAAAGAACTGAAAATTGAATATTTTGAGTGATGCACGTTGTATCTAGTTCTAATCAAAACATTATACTTGTACATCCGATCAAATACTGTGTATATGTTTAAATTTCAAATTTTGCATATACTCAGTGTTTTGTCATCATCAAAAAGGGGAAGATTGTTGACCCCCTAATGGATTTTGATGAATACAAAACACTAGAGCATAATTCCATTATATCTTAACAATTTAATTGAGAAATTCATGTGTTTTATTTAGAATATTGTTGAGAAATGTCTAGGCAAGTTCATTTCCATAATTTTAGGAATTTATTGAAGAACATTTTGAGTTAAAGAAAAAGTTCAGGGACAGCCGAGACGTCTCCTGATAGTTTCAGAGACGTCTCTGGCACAAACAGGAAGAACTGGCACAATTGGAGATGTCCCCGGCACTTGCCGAGTCGTCCCCGCGTTAGCGGAGTCGACTCTCTCAGTAGCGGAGTCGACTCTCTCAGTGGCGGCAGAAAGACAGTTTTCAAGAGATATGCGCGAGACCCCCTGAAGAGCGAGTCGACTCTCTCAGGAAATTCCAGAGGACAAGTTTTTCGGAGAAAGAAGGGGAGTCGTCCCCAAGGCAGCGGAGTCGTCCCCACTCAAAAAGTGCAGACAAGCCGAGACGTCCCCGTAAAGTGCCGAGTCGACCCCAACAACGGAAAAAGTAAAATCCTGTAGCGAGACGTCTCTCGTTGTAACGGAGACGTCCCCCGGAGCGTCTGGAACGCGACTGACAACTTTTCAGGTTTGATTTGAATTTCAAATCTTCTCTACTTTATCTCTAACGGCTTTATTTGCTTTTTGGGCCTATAAAAGGGAGCTCTTAAGTGCTTCTCAACAACTTTTTACCAACCCAAAGCAAAATCATTCAAGAGAGAAAAGTTCAAGGGAGTGAGAGCATTCAAGTGAAGAAATCAAGTGCTTTCAAGCTTCCCAAGTGATTTCAAGCTCAACCACTCTCGTGCGCTCGGGATTCAAAGCTCACACTCGATCCTACGCGTTCCACATCGGAAGAATCAACATTTCCCACGCTTCCAACGGCAAAAGGATTCTTCCGGGTTCTATTGTTCATAGTTGATATATTTGCTTTTTAGAGCTTCTCTTTTCTTTTGTAAACCTCTTTCATTGTGGTGCTTGTTCCAGTCAAGGACTTGGAACAAGGGAAAGGCGTCCCAAGCCTAGAGAAATTGGGGGTTTTAGGGTTCGTTGTTAGCCCGGGTAAAACAACGAGTTGAGTAGTTACTCGAAAAAACTACCGGATTTTAGGGTTTGTTGTGAGCCCGGTGTAAAACAACGAGTTGGGTAGTGAACTCGCAAAAACTACCGTACTGTAATCTTGGATTATAGTGAAAAATTCCCAAAGGCGCTTTGGGGAGTGGATGTAGGAGCGGTGGAAGCTCCGAACCAACTATAAAACCGTGTGTTTGTGATTGTCTCTTCTCATCCCTTTATCTTTACTTTAGTTCATACATTAACGTGTTTTATTTTTTAATTAGTTGAAAAGTTTTAAAACACCCAATTCACCCCCCTTTGGGTGACCATCTCTGGCCAACACTTGCTTTAGTCCATAGATGGACCTTTGCAGCTTGCAGACCTTAGTGATCACCATCACTGGAAGTGAAACCCAAAAGGCTGCTCCATATAGATATCTTTATCAAAATATCCATTTAGGAAAGCAGTTTTCACATCCATCTGCCATATTTCATAATCATGAAATGCCTGCAATGGCAAGCAATGTGTCGAATGGATTTCAGCATAGTACAGGTGAAAAGTCTCCTGATAGTCAATGCCTTCGCGCTGACTATACCCTTTCGCTACTAGCCTTTGCCTATAGGTCTCTACCTTTACATCCGAACCTATCTTCCTTTTATAGATCCATTTACATCCAATAGGTACTGTTACCTTCTGGTGGATCTACTAAGGTCCAAACTTGTTGGAATACATGGAGTCTATCTCTGACTCATGGCTTCCAGCCATTTCTCGGA